>NC_142612.1:46048192-46351222 GCF_059453375.1 Lepisosteus platostomus | reverse complement strand
ATTGTCTGTTTAGGGTTTTGTGGCATTCCACACGGCTGGGCAGCTTGTTCCCCCCTCCCGCTGAAGACTTGACCACTTGAAAATACCCGTGAAACCAGTTTTATTCGTCACAGCCAGCACTCCCGCAGAGAGTGATGAAAACTACATGTAAGACTTTGGTGCTTAAAATGTTTAGGGAGAAATGGAGTATTGGTGTGTATTGGTGTGTGACTTGCAGAGTTAAAAGCTGCCTTTATTTTCTTCTCCGTCACCACCTGCCACCGAGCTCTCCCGCACCCTGACCAGAGAGAGACACACGACGAGCCCTGTAATAAAGCACCTTGAATTGAATTGAATTGAGAGAGAGGGGGGGAGGGCGAGAGAGAGAGAGAGAGAGAGAAAGAGAGAGGGGGGGAGGGCAAGCGAGCAAACGAGCGAGGGAGAGAGAAACACCCAGGGGTGCAGAACCAGGGAACTATTTACATATTAAAACTATTTCCCCAATTTAATATGTGCTTTTCTATATTTATTGTAAATTAATTGTCCATAATAATGACAGTGCCAGGTGGATTTGAACACACAACCTCTGGTTTACAACTCGGGCACCTAGACCACAGTACCACCTGCCAGGTCGCGTGATGAGTGGTGAAACAGACCTACACAAACAGTATCAACAGACATTGTACAGCATGTACTATTCTTGTGTTGTGGTACATGAATATAATTATATCGTTATTAATTTCTTTAGATACACGAATCCATATTATATTCCCTATTAATCAAATTCTAAACGTATGCTTGTTGACTCCGGTATCGAGTGTATTCGCAGAAAAGCTTAAAACTACCACTTTTTATACACGTTATTTCACGTTAGTTAAAGACTTCGATGCCTAAAATGTTTAGTGAGAAATGGAATACCGAGTACCGAGACCAGCCATACAGATGCAGCCATTCAAAATGGATGAGGTATTTCGCGGCATACCCCGGTGGGCGTGTCACTGTATCACGCGGTATCATGCGGTTTCACGTGTGTCACGTGACTAACTATCCGGCGTCACCTTGTAAACCCGCCAGGGGGAGCTTAACCTCTCATGTACAGCATTTGAGCCTTTAATTTTGAACTGTGTATTACAGCATGTTAATCATCAGTCATTAAAATGTTGGTATATTTTATGAAAGCAAGATTGCTCAGTTGGACAAAAGTACACAACCTACCTTTATCAGAAATATTTATGCATCAAAGCCTTTACTGAAGATATTACTAATAGTATTAATAATGGATGACTTTGGACAAGCTGTATACTCAAAGTATAATTTCTTTAGCACATTTGTACAAGCACTTGGAATCTGTCCAAGCCATACTTTGTCAGGCATTTTGTTTTACTTCAACGGGGCATAAAAACTTCCTTGCTTTTAACAGGGCAATTCATAATTTCTAGCTACGAAAATGATTTAAAATGCGACACCTATCATTCAACTAGAGCTTAAAACATCACAAGGAAAAATACACACCGGTATTCCATTTCTCCCTAAACATTGTAAGCTTCGAAGTCTTTAACTAAAGTGATACCGGAGTCAACAAGCATACTTTTAGAATTTGATTAAAAGGGAATATAATATGGAATCGCGTATCTAAAGAATTTAATAACGGTATGATTATATCCGTGTACTGGCAGGACTGTGTAGGGCTGTTTCGCCTACCTGATCATGCGAGCTGTCTTGTAGCCTAGTGGTCTAGGTGCGTGACTACCAACTGGCAGGTTGTGTGTTCGAATCCAGCTGGTGCTGGACTTTTATTTTAACAAACATTTCTTTGAAAAAATAGGTAAGCGATATTATGGACAATCAATTGACTTTTATATTTCAAAATATCGCAACATGATCGATATTTGCGATATTTTGAACATATCTTCCCTTCTGACAGCGGTTCCTGCTTCTATTGTGTGTGTGTGTGCAACAGTAAATTTTTATAGAGAAATGGAGGCTGGACAGTATGCGTTACAATATAAACATTTATATTGATTTAAATCGTGTTCTGATTTAAATCGCAAACGCGTGTTTAATTATGTGTTTTTTAATCATGATCAGGCTAATGCATTTCTACATTTTCTGTATGAACCAGCTTAGAGGTTCATACAGAAAGACAGCTTGTGTTTAAATTGAGTGTAAGGTAATTTATGCTTCTAAAGTCATGGTCAGTATTGTTGTACTGTGCTGTACTGTGTCACATTATTTTATAGCGTTTTTATTGCGTTATTAAATCCGGTGGCGCTGTGTTAGTTTCCTGACTCACATTATTTAAACTGCGACACTGATCATTCATCTCTAAATAAACTTTATTTTATATAGCGTTTTAAGCGAATAGGTAATTAGATTGCTCATAAACCTAATCACTTTTTCTACATAAACACAGCGTGATTGCTCTCTGAAAATGCTTTTCCTTTATTTTTACAGTAGGCTCAGATTTCAACTATAGATCGTATTACTATAAACTTTCTTGGAAAAATGTATTTTATGTAAACCATGTTTGCTATTAATTCATTTAGGGCTAAAATACGTTCATTGTCTTCTAATCGAGTCGAGTTGACATTGGAAGCCTGCCACACCCGGACCGTTAAACCAACGGATTAGCACGTCAAAGCCCATTGAGCCAGTATTGGCTTTAGTATCCCCCCCTTCTCCCCTCAATTCAATTCAATTCAAGGTGTTTTATTTGCATGACAGATGGGTACAAGCAGTGTTGGGTACTGTATGTATATTGTAACGCTTACGGCAGACAGGCACTGTGTAGGAGCCGACGCACCAGAGCAGCGCCTGCAATTTTTATATTTATAACTTAGTTTTTAAAATTAGTCAAGCAATACGAAGCATCTCCTTTTACTTAGTGCCTGAGCATACTGCAACGCGTGTGAAGCCCATAAACGATATTAATTTTGGAACTTAAACATACAGTATATGGCTGGTCTCGGTACTTTAAAGAAAACATACACACCAGTATTCCATTTCTCCCTAAACATTTTAAGCATCGAAGTCTTTAACTAACGCGATACCGGAGTCAACAAGCATACTTTTAGAATTTGATTAAAAGGGAATATAATATGGAATCGCGTATCTCCAGAATTTAAAGACCAGACAATCTCAAACTCGTTTTCAATAAAATTATTTTATTCATTCAGCAGTTTGTGAGAGGGACATCCAGCAGGGAGAGACACACACACCGGTTTTCATTGACAACATTGTTTTTTTTTCAATTCCTCTTGTCTAACAGGAATGTTTTGTTTGTGGACAGACTGTTAGACAAGAGGAAAAGACCGCCTCCTCCTACGAAGCATTTCGTTGATCCGATCACAAATTCTTTTCCAGTCGTACGCAGCAAGGGTTGAGAATCTCCGATTCACCATCGTACTAATGGTTTCCCGGAGATTGGGTTAAAAAAAAAAAAAACATACTAACAACTGTGCCATCCTACTCCTTAGTTAATACATTTTATTATTCATAAACAGTTAACATTGTTAGCAAAATATTTTGAATTATATTTAACCCTATTTTTTCTTTAGTTTTGTATTTAACTTATTATATGATAGTCAGACTTAATGTATATTTGAACAATGAAAATATATTTTTACAAGATTTTACATTAAGCACTTAAAATTAATATGGTTAATAATAGTAAACTGTAACATGCTGTAACAAGATCGGTTAAACTGCGAAGAAAATGCTTTCAGAGAAAATGTTTCAACCAAACCTGTTCCCACACACCCCGCCCCCACTACCATTAGAATATACACAAACATTTTAGTGTTTCATTCTGAGCAGAAGACCCTCACACCTGAAGAGTGCTGGCTGTGACGAATTAAACCGGTTTTACAGGTTTCAATCACAGACCATGTGACATGGGACTCAGTAAACTACAGTAACACCGTATTTGATAACGCTTTAAAAACGCTATAAAATAATGTGACTTGGCACAGAACAAGTTTACAGCACAGTACAAAGATAAATGCTGACCATGACTTTAGAAGCATAAATTGCCTTACACTCAATTTAAACACAAGCTGTCTTTAGCCCTCTAAGCTGGTTCATACAGAAATGTAGAGATCTAGGCTCAGAACACACAGCTTCATTAGCGAATACATATGCAGGACAACTAGAGAAGACGTTTTACAGAGGAAGGATTTTTAGAAACATCCCATCAGACATCCCATCATATTCACAACGTGAAATCTAGAAAATAATATTACATAACCAAAATCCGCAATATGGAAACAGAACCTGTGTAATTGTTGATAGATGATGTACTCGTAACATTTTTTCAAGACGAACTACAACATTTAAAAAATGACTTGTATGTACTTGATATCTCTAATCAATCCACGGGTCCCAGCACAAAACGAAAGTAAAACGCATACAGTTTCTCGCTTCTTATTGCTCAAAAGTAATTTGACCGTATGAAATGCATAATATAAACCTAGAAACATATACGTGAGCAGTACTTAAGCACTGTAGTATCGGTGTTAAGACATACCTCTCAAATACTGTAAATCAAGTTAAAAATATCTCAAGACCGATTCTGGTCGTAATGAAACCATGCAAGGGAGTTTTTATGTCCGTTGCAGTTCTTTTGCAACATGAATATAATTATATCGTTATTAATTTCTTGAGATACGCGATTCCATATTATATTCCCTTTTAATCAAATTCTAAAAGTATGCTTGTTGACTCCTGTATCACGTTAGTTAAAGACTTCGAAGCTTACAATGTTTAGGGAGAAATGGAATACCGGTGAGTATTTTTTTCTTTAAAGTACCGAGACCAGCCATATACTGTATGTTTATGTTAAGATTTCCCTTCAGTGGTAAAATTAGATATGAATATTCAATACTTAAACGGCCACAGTTAAGACATTAAATATACATATACATAATGTATACAGTACAGTTTGCATACGGTAATATGTTTATGTTACGCGATTAAAAAATAAATAAATAAAACTGGAAGGTCCAGCACCACCATTATGTTTATATGGTTGTTTTTGTTGGTTGGTTGTTATTATGGTTATTAATAATACGATCTATAGTTGAAATCTGAGCCTAAATAAAAAGAAAAAGCAAGTGATTAGGTTTATGAGCAATCTAATTACTTATTCGTTTAAAACGCTATATAAAATTAAAGTTATTATTAATTTTCTGGACAGAGCGGTGAACATTATTATGCATAAGACAAAGATAACGATCCTGATCAGTTTAGAAATCTGTGTACGCTGTAAGGTTTTTACTTCTTAAACTTTTAAAATACACGTTTTGAATAGAAAGAAATCCTCTTCCTGGTAGTGTGTATAGCACACCAGCACGTCTTTTTTCTCCAATCAGAGGGGTGTCAGATAGTGTCAGCCAATCACCATTCTGCGTTGGGTAGCAACGGGTGACTGTTCTCAGGCGGAAGATGTAAACAGCTTAATGTTCGTGTTAAATAATTTTTTTTTAATTCAATTAAACGGGCACAGTTAAGACATTAAATATACATATACATACTGTATACAGTACAGTTTGCATACGGTAATATGTTTATGTTACGCGATTAAAAAATAAATAAATAAAAATGAAAAGTCCAGCACCAGCTGGATTCGAACACACAACCTGCCAGTTGGTAGTCACGCACCTAGACCAGTAGGCTACAAGACAGCTCGCATGATCAGGTAGGCGAAACAGCCTTACACAGTCCTGCCGCAGTACACGGATATTATCATACCGTTATTAAATTCTTTAGATACGCGATTCCATATTATATTCCCTTTTAATCAAATTCTAAAAGTATGCTTGTTGACTCCGGTATCACGTTAGTTAAAGACTTCGAAGCTTACAATGTTTAGGGAGAAATGGAATACTGGTGTGTATTTTTTTCTTTAAAGTACCAAGACCAGCCATATACTGTATGTTTACGTTCCAAAATTAATATCGTTTATGGCCTTCACACGCGTTACAGTATGCTCCTATTCTTTTTATGCTCAGGTACTAAGATTTCCCTTCAGTGGTAAAATTCAATATCTACAACGGGCACAGTAAAGACGTTTACAGTAAGTCTTTCTACGACAGACCAACGGACCACGAGTGCCCCTGTCGCTCAACCAATCACGTACCGCGGTATAGCGTGTCATCATACCTGCGGTATCTGTACTGCGGTGTCTGTACCGCGCACTTTGAATGGCTGCATCTGTATACTGTATGTTTATGTTCCAAAATTAATAGCATTTATGGCCTTCACACGCATTACAGTATTCTCCTATTCTTTTTATGCTCAGCTACTAAGATTTCCCTTCAGTGGTAAAATTCCATATAAATATTCAATACTTAAACGGGCACAGACATTAAATATACATATACATACTGTATACAGTACAGTTTGCATACAGTAATATATTTATGTTCCTAAATCAATATATTTTATGAGCATGTGAAAGGCATGGTGAATTGGAGATTCTCAAAAATTACTGTATTTCCATGATTGGAAACAAATGCGTGATTGTGAAATGTTGTGGTGTTACTTTTACAAAGACGGTAAATGAAAAAAAGAATGTGGACCAGGGCAATACTTTGAGTTTACAGCTTGTCCAAGGTCATTCATTATTAATACTATTAGTAATATCTTCGGTAAAGACTTTGATGGCGACAGCTCAAACAGGAGAGGTTGAGCTTTATTAGCTCCACGTTGCGGACATTCCGGATACTATTATTTTACTTGCAGTACCACGTGGTATCATGCGGCACTATGCGAGAATTTACGGTATTAATACGGTAACTTGCGGTACACTGCGTCAATAATGCGGTATGGCCTGCTTGTTTTGAATGGCTGCATCTGTACAAATAACAGGAGCATAATGTCTCTGAACATCATATCATTGTAAACTATGTTAATTAAGAATATAAATACATTATACATACTGTATATGGCTGGTAGTGGTAGCTTAAATAAAAAGTACACAGCAGTATTCCACTTCCTTCATAAACATTTTATGCTTGTGTCTGTACTCCTCCTTGCCAATCAATTATCCACAACTAGGTATACTAAGGTACATTTTCAAAATTGTTCTGCTCAAGGGACTCCCTCAGAACTCAGTTAGTTCCAAGTGTCACAAACTTTATCTAAAATCTAAGAGATACTTCTCAGTCACCTAAAGCTGTAACAATATGGAATTGCATAACTAAAGAAATTAATAACAATATTAAGTTAAGGATCTAAATATATTTATATACTTGGTAGTATTACCATAGTCCACTTTATTTGTAAACATGTTTTATTTTTTCTTTGACTCAATCACTCATTATTACTTTCAAAACATTTTAACCAGTCTATTTCAGCTATAGAGGCAAGTGGTGTGATGGTGCAGTGGGTTTGGTTGGTAGGTCTTCCTCTGAGATATCGGGGTTCAATTCTGGCAGAAGTTCTTTTAACAAACGAAGCCTCCCTTTTAAAAAATAAAATTGTAAATATTATGTACATTATATTAACTGTTTTTTATTGTTTTTTATATATCACAACATATTCAAATTATATAGTAATAAAATAAAAATGTGAATGATCAAATGTGAATACTGTCAACAGTTTGACCAGTTAAATTCAATTCAATTTAAAAAAAAAATGCTCTATTCATCCCAATGGGGCAATTTAACACAAGCCTTTACAGCAAGCCTTAAAACTGAAACCATAAAAATATTAATGAATAAATAATAAATAATCATTTCAGATTTCTTGTAATTTTTCAGCCATTTGTATTCTCTGGTTTTCTTAACCTTCGCTTCCTTATTAAAATGCCAATTTATGAAGCAAAATGTTTCAGATGTCAATAAGTTTGCTAAAAATGACACAGAGCCTTCAAACCACAGGCATTTTAAAGATCATGATTTTTGAACATTTTCACAGCTTTTATTTAAACAATATCTAGTACCTGGTTGCATTTTTAGGAATCTTAGTTTGAATAAAGTGGATCCCAGGTGTAAACAAATTCATAACACAACAACACATTATGCTACATTTTTCATGCATCAATCAAAGCGTTCTGAAGTCTCTCAAAAATGTAAAAAATGTAACATAATATTGTGTGTTTCTTATTTTGGATTTTCTTTAAAAAATTAAAAGATTTAGTTGCCCATAAATATTAAAGAAAATCCAAAATAAGAAACAATAACATGTCCCTTCCTAACTTAGACATTGCATGACATTAAAATGATAAAAACCTGGTTTAGATAGTTAAAAAAACACTTTTTTATGCTGTATGTTTTTTTTTCTTTTTAATTAAACATTTAAAACACTTTAATTTTGTAAATGCAAAAATATTTCTAACAGAAAAAATCTGATTCTCCACTCTTCCTGGGGTGAGTGAAGCAGACCAGGCAGGTCTTTTAGTAATAAGATGAATTAATCAATGAACATCCAGACCATCTCCAGAATATTCAGAAAGGAGGGATTGTTTTGTACCAACTAGCACATTATCACCTCGCAGTAGGGTGAAGCAATGTGGGCTTTAGTTTCACTGTCCATCAATACACATTCCCAATAGTCACTGATGTAGCTTTAGCCAAGTAATTCCTGGTTTAAATTCCTTTTTAAGAGAAGAATGTGACTTTTTTGTGTATACGTTTCATGTTGTATTGGCAAAACAATTTTAATTTACATTGTTACAAAAATTCTAAGCTGATTACGAGGAAGAAAAATCACCCACTTTTCATGCATATTAAATAGTGTTTAACTATCTAAAAACGTTTTTTTGTAGCTATTAAAGTCATGCAGTGTCTAAGTTAGGCAGGGACATGTTATTGTTTCTTATTTTTGATTTTCTTTAAAAAATGTTTTAAAAAATCAGTTTCCCACTTTCAGTTTGCTGTAAAGCTGCAGCCATTCAAAATGAGCAGGGTACGGCAGGGGGCGGTAAGACGCTGTGGGCGTGTTGTATCACAGCAGGTCATTATGCGTCATACCGTATAATACCGTATTTATGATAATATCATCCGGAATCACTGCCAGGTGGAGCTAATAAAGTTGGACAAAAGTACACAACCCACCACCTTTATCATAAATATTTTAATTATACAGAAATATTTTAAGCATCATAGTTTTTACAGAAGATATTACTAATAGTATTATTACTGAATGACCTTGGACAGGCTGTAAGCTTAAAGTATTACCGTGGTCCACTTTCTTTGTAACCGTCTTTGTAAATGAAAATACTTTATTTTTTCATTGACAATAAGTAACACCACAGCATTTCATTGATCGGATCACATATTCGTTTTCAATCATACAAAGTAAGTTTTGAGAACCTCCGATTCGCCATGCCTTTCACATGCTCATAAACAATATTAATTTAGGAACATAAACATATCATGTAAACTGTATATGGCTAGTATTGATCATTTTAAGAAAAAATACACACCAGTTTTTTTCCTAAACATTTTAAGCATCAAAGTCTTGCATGTGGTTATTTTGGAAACGTTTTCACATGCTCCTTATGACCATATTAAGTTTATATACTTCGTAAAAACGTATCTTGTTTTAACCTTTTCTGCGAATACGTTCATTATCAGAGTAAACAAAATCATAGTTTTAGAATTTGATTAATAAGGAATATAATATAGAATCGTGTATCTAAAGAAATTATAATGATATTAATTAAAGGATCTAAATACTGTATATGTATTTTTATAGCTGGTAGTGTTACTGTATTCCACTTACTTTGTAAACATGTTTTATTAACACCCGAATTGCAGCAGGTGAGAAAGAGACAGAAAAAGTGAATCCTGTTTTTTATGGTCTATAGCTCAAATCCTGCTTAACTAAAAATAAAACACAAGAAGAGTATTATTGTACAAATATTGTGAGGCTAAAGAAATTAATAACGATATTAATTTAAAGATATGTAATGCATATAGCCAACATTACAGGTTGTGCGAGCCAGCTTGCCAGCGCAGTGACATCACCACCTTTCCCTTTTAATAACAGGAGAGCTCAGCCACCAGGTTGAGAAAAGATCGCCCTTTAGCTCAGCTGGCGGGTTACCTTTTGAGTGACATTGGAGGCCCGGGTTCGAGTTCCCAGCGGTATTACTGTTTTCCAGTTTCTTTGTAAACTCGGTTTATTTTAAATTTGACTCATTCACGTTTGATGAACCATGATCTTGACTTGCAGGTGTGAAGGTGTGCAGGTCTGAAGTAGAGTTAACAGCTTTATATTTAAAATGTTATTAATAATATCTTCAGTGTCGCCTTAACATTCGAATGTTCTTCCAAGTGTAAAAAGAGGTGATACACAACATGTCTCCTCTATAAATTTTCAGTTTGTTATAATTCAGTAATAATGTCTTTCGTATCACGTTAAAATTGGAATGCTTTTCACAGGTGTAAATCCACCTATTTTCTAACTGCTTTATCCAGGACAGGTGACAGTTTTACCCCTCCCCCTTTCCTCTGCCTGCCTGTCCTCTTTTTAACCCTTCTGTGCCCGAATCGCAATGGGTGAGAAAAGAGAAAAAGTGAATCCTGTTTCCTCACAAAGCAAATCCTCACAAAATGTTCAAAGTATGTGAGTTAAGTGATTAATATTTTCCATGAATAATTGCACTCGTGAAATGGCTTTTCATACTAATCTGATCAATCTAACTGCCTATTTTCTGTGCTTTCTCTATCCTTTAAAATAAACTATTATTCCACAATGCAGAGTATCACATGGCCAATAGTTACATATGATATTTGTGATTTAAAGAAATTAACACAAGTAGCTTTTGGGGGTTTAAGTGTTGGCTGAGTTATTGCAGGATAAAAGACTAGAGATGCTGGTAATAAAAAAGAGAATTTTGGGAAAGTTGAGGAATACACTAAGAGGACCAGAGGAAGGGTCATCCAGGACAGGTATTTTAGGAATGATCTGCTCACTATACTTGACTTAGACTTGACCAAGATGGCAGCTAAGAGAAACCAGCTGACCTGCAGATGGAAAGGGCTCAGTCTGAAAGACAACGAGACGCAGGTGAGTCTCATCAGGAAACAAAATATATATGCCCTGTAAACAGTGAACCGGCACAGAAGCCAATAGGTGAATGCGTTTTGGAGGAGATAGTGGAGTTTGGTTGGTGTGGATATAGATTTAAGGACAACAGATTTACGGAATAAATAAAGGATAACAGGATACGGTTTGTGATTTGGACACGGCGCGGATTTGTGGGATTTTACAGACTTTTGGAACACGGACTGAATAAGGATAGATGAAATGGATTGCAGACTGGCTTGGAAGACGGATGAACGAAAGAAAAGGAGAAAACCTCACGAAAATAAAAGAAGAGTGTGTGGTGTGAGTACTTTTGTACCTATTACATAAACCTATTCCCTGGAGACACCACAATTGGTGGAGGATGCAGGCACCCCGCTGATTGGGTTTGTGGAAAACAAAAGGTTTTTTTTTCTTTTCTTTTCCTTCTCTTCTTCTCTCTCGGTTTGTGTGTGAACTCTCGCTACGGAAAATGGAACATTTGATACAACAATAATCCCAAGCCACACTAACCCAGTTCCAGGCTTTAAAGGGACAACAAGATGCTATACAGGCACAGCAGGAGGCTAATAAAATTCAAACTGAGATGAATCAATGAATTATAAAAGAGCAGGATTTGGTGAGAGAGGAACTGCAAAGATTAGGAGAGGACATTAGACGGTCCTCAGTAACAGGGAGAGAACCCTGTAAAACAGAATAAATTAGGCTCCAAAAGATGACAGAGCTTGATGATGTGGAAGCATATTTGAAAACTTTTGAAAGAACAGCTGCCAGGAATGCACGGCCTAGAGAGCAATGGGCAGGGAGAGTAGCGCCTTATTTAGTTGGGGATGCCCAAAAAGCCTATTATGATTTAAAAGAGGAAGATGCTGAGAGCTATGAAACTCTAAAAAAGGAGATCTTGGCAAGATTAGGATTAACAAGGGCGATACGAGCGGTCCGGTTCCATAACTGGAAGTACCAAATGGATAAGCCAACGAGATCTCAAATGTTTGACCTTGTACATCTGGCTAAAAAATAGCTTCAGCCAGAAGAACTAAACGTGGGGCAAGTGGTAGAAAGAGTGGTATTGGATCACTTTGTGAGGAGTCTGCCTGTTCACGTGAAAAGAAAAGTGAGTGATGGGGATCCTCAGACATTAGACCAGGCGGTTGATTTAGTGGACCGACAGCAGGCTACTGAAGCTTTGATTAAAGAGGAAAGAGTGGAATTTCAGAAAGAGGAGAGGAGAAACCCCAAGAGTTCGGAGAATGAAATTAAGCTTCAGTCACTAAAGTACAGGGATTATCAAGGTCCACCACAATTTAAGACTTCTCTTCAGGGACGATCGGTTCAAAGGGCCCAACCATGGAAAGAGTCCCGCAGATGCTTTAAGTGTCATAAAGAGGGACATTTAGCCAGTAATTGCCCCAACTGGTGTGAACCTATGCAAATGGACACCAGAGAAGAGGGAAAATGCAACTACCTCACAGCAAGCATCCCATCCTTTGAAGAACCCCATATTGCTAAAATCAAGATAGGGGAAAAACATGTCGAGGCCTTGTTAGACTCGGGGAGTACAGTGACACTGGTGACCTCTGCAGCACTACCCGAAGACACCGAGATCAGGCAAGCAGAAGCGATCCCTATTACTTGTATTCATGGGGAAACTAAGGTATATCCGTCTGCAAAAATTCCCATTTCTACCGAAATTGGAACATATAGTTCGACTGTAGGGGTGGTTGAAAAATTGCCTCACCCGGTGGTGTTGGGTCGAGACTGTCCCCACTTTCTTCAACTTTGGAATACTGTCCAGTCTATCAGCCAATGTCCACTTCCATATCCTGGAGTCTTGGAGGACAACACCAATTCCCCTGGAGAGGCAGACCAACAGGAAGTAGGATCTGAATTGGGAGATGAATTCTTAAATATGGATTTGCTAGACTGGGAACCACCAGAACATCGAGGGAGGTTTGGGACGGCCCAGTTGGAAGATGGAAATTTGAGACATGCATGGGGACATGTGAGAAAAATGGAGGGAAAGTTCTGTAATGATAACAGTGCCCTGTGTTACCCTAATTTCATGGTGAAAAACAATCTCCTCTACCAGGTGCAGAAGAGGGATCAAGAAGAAGTGGAGCAACTCCTTATTCCCTGAGCTTACCAAGCGAAACTCCTCAACCTGGCCCATAGCCACCTCCTGGGAGGACACCTGGGAGTGAAGAAGACAGCTGAGAGACTGCTCTCCCGGTTCTTTTGGCTAGGTATATATAAGGCCATTGAGAAATATTGTCGGGAATGCCCAGAATGTCAGAAAACTGCCCTGCAACCTTATTATATGAATCCTTTGATTCCTCTCCCCATTATTGAAACTCCGTTTGAATGGATTGGGATGGATTTGGTGGGACCCCTGATCAAAACCGCAAAAGGACATCAGTATATACTGGTAATAGTGGACTACGCCACAAGGTACCCCGAAGCCATTCCCTTGAGAGCCGCCACAGCCAAAAATATAGCCAGGGAGCTAGTACAGGTCTTTTCTAGGTTGGGAATCCCTAAGGAGATCCTAACAGATCAGGGAACTCCTTTTATGTCCAAAGTTATGCAAGATTTAAGTAAACTATTGGGTATTCATCAAATCAGAACCACAGTATATCACCCACAAATGGATGGACTGGTGAAGCGTTTTAACAAGACCCTCAAAGGCATGCTGAGGAAGGCCATGCAGAAAGACGGTAAAAATTGGGACCAATTGCTCCCCTATCTAATGTTTGCGATTCGAGAAGTACCGCAGGCTTCAACCGTATTTTCTCCATTTGAGTTGTTATACACTCTGAGACCACGGGGATAACTAGATCTGGTCAAAGAGTCTTGGGAGCATCAACCCTCACCCATGCAGACTGTCATTGAACATGTTGAACAAATGAGGGAAAGAATAAACATTGTTGTCCCCATTGTGAAGGAAAATCTGGAGAGGGCCCAGCCGCAACAAAGACAGATGTATAATAGGGAAGCTAGTGTGCGAGAATTCCAGCCAGGGGACAAAGTATTGCTATAAGTCCCAACCCCGGAATGTAAATTCCTGGCCTCCTGGCAGGGACCTTATGAGGTGGAGGAAAAGGTGGGTCCGGTCAACTACAAAGTTAAGCAACCTGACAAATTGAGACAGCATCAAATCTACCATGTAAACTTATTAAAGAGATGGCATGGTGCAGAGGTTCTGCTCACCCACTTCTCCCCTGACCCTATGGAAGAAGAAACTGGGGCTGTCGCCCTGGGGGACCTGGCGCCCTCACAGAAGCAGGAACTACAAGAGTTCCTCTCACAAAACAAGGATGTTTTTTCCCAGAGTCCTGGTCGAACTAATCTCATTCAACATAAGATTATCACGGAACCAGGAAAAAGGGTAAGACTGCCCCCATATCGAATTCCTAAAGCAAAAGGAAATTAATTAGGGAAGAGGTCGAAAAAATGTTAAGAATGGGGATAATAGAAGAATCCCATAGCGAATGGGCTAGTCCCATAGTACTGATACCGAAGCAAGATGGAACTATCAGGTTTTGTAATAATTTTAAAAGGTTAAATGAGATCTCGATGTTTGACGCGTACCCTATGCCCCGTATAGATGAGTTAATTGAGCGATTGGGTAATGCTCGATATATCGGTACGCTAGATCTTACAAAGGGATGTTGGCAAGTGCCTCTGGCGGAAGAAGCTAAAGCTAAGACTACTTTTGCCACCCCTGAGGGGCTGTACCAATATTGGGTCCTTCCGTTTGGTTTACATGGAGCTCCAGCTACTTTTCAGAGATTAATGGACCGAATACTCCGACCTCATCGAGATTTTGTGGCTGCCTACTTAGATGTTATAATTCATAGCACGACTTGGGAACAGCACCTACAACACCTGAATGCAGTAACTGGAGCTTTGCGAGAAGCAGGGTTAATGGCTAATCCAAGTAAATGTTGTCCAGGGACCCAGGAAGCCAATTATCTCGGCTATACAATTGGGAGGGGAATGATCATGCCCCAAGAACAGAAGGTGCAGTTAATTAGAAACTGGCCTAAACCCTCTACAAAGAAGCAAATACGAACGTTTTTGGGATTGGCGAGTTACTATCGCCGTTTCATTTTGGGATTTGCCTCCATTGCAGCCCCATTGCATGACTTAACAAAGACGAGTTGCCTTGAAAAAATAAAATGGACAGAAAGGGAAGAGAGGGCCTTTCAAGAACTAAAAAAGACTTTATCATCTCAACCGGTCTCGCAGGTGCCTAACTTCAACAAAACATTCATGGTACAAACTGATGCATCTGACACTGGGATTGGAGCCATACTGTCGCAAGAAGTTGAAGGATTGGAGCACCTCATTTTGTATATCAGCCTTAAATTAAGTCCTGCGGAAAAACATTATTCCACAATAGAAAAAGAATGTCTTGCGATAAAGTGGGCCCTGGATTATCTAAGATATTATTTATTGGGAAGAATGAATAAGGATAGAGAAAACGGATTGCAGACTGGCTTGGAAGACGGACGGACGAACGAAAGAAAAGGAGAAAACTTCACAAAAATAAAAGAGTGTGTGGTGTGAGTACTTTCGTACCTATTACATAAACCTATTCCCCCAGAGGCACCACAACTGATATCAAGAACACTTCCTAATGGGGTTAGGCATACTTTTGATGAAGATGATGAAGTCAACAGACTGTATGTTTACATAGATACTGAAATGAGGATTGTATTTTAGATTTTGTGTAGTTGCTAGCATTGAACTGTGTGTTGGATGCACATGAATTGAAGGAATGGGCAAACATAGCTGATGCTGATCCACAGAGCCAGCATATTAAGATGTTTATAATTAGAGGCAATTTGTTTAAATAACTAGGTGTGGATACTGATGTGCAAGAGAGGTGGAAAGACTGTTTCCTTAAGCCAGCACTATAAAATGTTTTATTCTCAGTGAGATGCTGCTATTTCATAGTGGGTTTCTAACACTGTGTATAGTTCCATCCACACAGTGCCTTTACTTCCATCCATGTTCTAATCTCTTTATCCAGTACAGAGGATTTGGACCACTCCCAGTAAGCAACGGACACAAGGCAGAATACACCCTGGACATAGCACCAGTCCATCACAGGACAGACAGACACAAACACACACACACCAGGGCCAGTTTTTCCATAAACCAATTATCTTACCAATATGTTTTGGAGTGCAAGAGGGAGTCATATCATACATATGGAGACAAACCATGTAACCCAGAGAGAACATGCAAATCCCCCACACACAGGACGGAAGGAATTGAACCTAGGACCCCAGTGGTGCAAGATAGCAATGCTAACCACTTCGCCACCATTAGAAATGGATGGATATTTTAGTTATCTTTCTAGTTCACAGGTTTGCATGAATAATTTAATTTTGAAAGCCACTGAGACATCAGGTACTACTGTTGTATTTATGAAAAAGAAACAAAACACTGGTCTGTGCAGCGATCTCTCTTTAGCTCAACAAGCTGGGTCCCTGTTGAGTGACACGAGAGTCCCGGGTTCGAGCCCCCAGTGGTGCGGGGCCGACCTAATGTGGCAAGGGCGCCCACGTGAACTCTGTTGCGTTACAATATTTTTACCATAACAGAGAAGACAGACGGGTTACACCAATAAGTGAGCACATTGTTTACTAGATGCCAATGTTCTTGTTATGCGAACAAGAATAAGCTCTCCCTTATTAAACTTTGAAATCCTGACTGATTTGACTTTGTTTTTCCATCATTTCCTCATGGAAAAATAAATCATGCGGTTGTTAAATTCAATGGAGGGTGTTGTGATTTATTCACACTTAACAGACCCTCTGACTCGAACAGTGATACAGAAGTAGGTAATATCATCCCCATTAAACAATGTGCTTATTGCATAAACCCTGAAGTAGAAGTGTTTCAGAAGGTGATATGCTGTATATTATTAACTGGAGCACTGCTTAGTTTAAAGAAGGAAGTCCATGTAGTGAACTCCACCAGTTATCGTATGTGCGGATAACCATGAACAAGGACCGATGCAGTGTTTCTTTTTGTAATAGGGTTATTAGACATAAGAAGGGCATGGAAAATGTTGTGTGGCTCTGGGGGAAATTTTCTGTAAACCGAAAAGTTATAGATGAGACACATTGTGTATTGCCTCTTTTTACACGTGTAAGAACATTCCAATGTTAATGCAATACGGAAGATATTAAAATTATTACTAATGAATGACGAGCTGTAAACTGAAGAGTTAGAGAGCACACACGTCAAGTCTTGTCTTTTCAGCTTGGAATTTTACCTTTAGACCTATCCTTTGATATTTCATATGTAGAAAAAAATTGTTATTATAGCTTGTTGTGAACGCAATGTGTCTCTTTCACTGGTTCACATCCACATTAAGAACATCTACAGTATATTTTGTACAAATTTCAGCAATGAGTCATTTGACTATAAATGTTGATTAAGAAAAATATTACACACATACTATATATATATAACTCTTATAGATTATATTGTAGTGCCCTTGCCTGGTGTTGCAGCTGAAGAGCGACCAGCTTGGGTACACGGCGAGGGGCAGGACGGGAGAACTAGTGGCCAGGGCAGGGGCTATGAGAGCCACTGGCCAGAGTACCTGACCAATTGTGGAACTAGTGTACACAGTCGTGAGGTCGCCCGGACTCATGTAAATAGTTTCCCTGGTTTTGCACTCCTTTTATACATGTACCCAACTACCACCCTAAACCTGTGTAACTGTATACGAATTGACCCCATTGTGTTGTAGCCTGTGTGCCTCTCTCTCTCCCTCTCCCTCTGTTGTAGTTGCTGTGCTGGACGTATGTCCGATTAATAAAGTGCCGTGTTCTCATTTAACAAGAGCCTGAGTTCCTGTTTCTACCCTTGCTGAACCTGCCATGTTACAATATGTTCATATTTATACAGTATACGATCACATTGTTATTTGCCGTGTGCGCTACTGTTTCAGCATACAGTATGTGGATCTGACTTCCTGTGATTGGCATGTGTGGAACAGTGGGAGAAGATACCCGGCAGGGGCGAGGCGGAGTCGCTGAGACTTACTATCCAAGTTTCCGACTTATAAAAAACAATAAACTTTTGATGAGTTTTCTTGAGAGAAAAGGGTACTTTTTCAGAAGTAGTGTACTGCGCAAGGTAGGTTAATTTGACAAATAGCTCATTTAAAATCTATCTGACTGCGTATTAAATCTCATGTAATTGAGCAAAAACACACCTTGCTCTCACAAGTGGCTCTGTTAGTTTGTGTTAACACAACACCCTTTTGAATGGATTTGTATCACCTTTATCAGTTTTGTCTTTCTGGGGGGTGAGGGTTGAATGCCTTCCAGAGTTAATACAAACTGCAGTACCATATTACCTGTAATACAAAGGGCCACTAAAAACAAATATGAGTCCCAAATATGCTATAATCCCACTATAGTTACGGCAAGGTGAAAATAGGGAGGCTGATTTTTTAAATATTTTTTTTTAAGAAAATCAAAAATAAGAACAATGGCATGTTCCTGCCTAACTTACACATTGCATTGGTTAAACTTTAAACAGTAGAACCTCAATTATATTCACCATTCTTTTTCCATTTCCACGAGATACAAATCTTAACACAAATCCAAAACCTTTTAAAACAGAAGCTGTTAACTCTACTTCACACCTGCATGTCAAGATCACTGTGTGCCCAGCAGGTCTTTTGTTTGGATTACACTATGAATCCCTGAGGCATACCATCCAAGGTTTAGATTTTTTTTCTGTGTGACTTGCCCCAGTTTAACAGTCACCACCCTGTGCACAGACTTTGTTGCAGTTTAGCTTGATGCTGTCTGGACAATCCATTTTAGGGAATCGGCTCAGGACTGTAGTGGCACCTAGTATAGTGTAGATATTAAGTTATAGAGGAGGCACATCTCTTTTCCTTTCAGTTTGGAATTAACCTTTATGTATTCCATTGCAGCTCACCTCATCTCCCAGCACAGCACACGTTGTCTCTGTGCACACCATCTCAAGACATGCCATCCTGGCCTCTCTGCTCACCTCTGCCTAGGAATTGGCTAGTGCATGTCTGGCATGTTTTACAACTACAGTAACATGCACTGGGGATAAACAAGCATTTTATAAAAATAATATTGAATACAACTTACATTCTATAATTGAAAAATGTTGTCTCAAGGGGATCAGCATTGATCGGGATTCAAAACCCTGAAACAGCATTATCTCTGCCTGTCATAGACGTTCAGGAAAGGGTGAATGAGAGGAGTCATGTCAAATGCAATAATTCCTTGAGCAATAATAAAAGTTGTAGGACAAGAAACAAAAGATAGAGAAAACTTAAGCCTTTTAAGGCTAAAACTAATTTTAGTCTGCAAATTAAGGCAAATGAAAATTTAGGACTTTATAAATAAATATAAATAATAGGTATAAATAAATAAAAGGTATAAATAAATGTAATAGAAGTTTTGCTTCACCTTATGTACGAGTAGAATAGGTGAAACTTTCAATGAAAGACAGGTTCTTTTCACCCAAGACTGGCAGGAAACAGTTGAAACTAACCTCACCCAGACTGTTAACTCGATCAACCATTTTGACATGGTCCTTTTAACTACATTGCTGTCGATATTGTACCAATAGACAAAATGAAATGCTTAGAGTTTGTAATGTAGGGATTTCTATATTTATGTCTTTATTTAGTGGTTTCTTTAGTGACAAAAGCTAAACTTTCTTGGAAAAATGTATTTTAAAATTTTCTGTGCTGTCGTCTCCGCTTTAAAGGTACCCCCCTCATGGAAGAATTTGACCTTGGAAGAACATTTGCCCAGCGCACGAGTCCCCCTTCCCCCCATGGACAGACTGACAAAGCAATTGAGAAATGTTAACTATCCAGCCACAGATATATAAAAAAATAACTTTTCTTTCTCTTGATGGTAACTCTTTGCGAAAGAATCATGACGTTCTCATCCAATCAAAGGTTTGATGTTTTTTATTTTGAAACTGTGATCTTGACATGCAGGTGTAAATTAGAGTTAACAGCTTGAGATTTAAAAGGTTATTGTGACGCATACGGCCGACATTACAGACATTAATAATATCTTCCGTGTTGCATTAACATTGGATTGTTCTTTTTTACAAGTGTAAAAAGAGGCAATACACAATGTATCTCCTCTATAACTCTTCAGTTTACAGAGAAATTCCACCAGAGCCTCTCAATATTGTGCAATAATACCCTTCTTGTGTCTATTTTGTAGTTTAGCAGGTTTTGTGGATAAGCACATTGTTTAATGTTGATGACATCACCCACGTCTATATCACTGTACAGCACTTGTTTGAGTCGGAGTGCCTGTTAATGAAACAGAGCGCCTTGCAATACATATATTGTAACTACTTCAGGTGGGTGGCTGCGTTTGCATGCATAGTCTGCAAAGGAACAAGTAATAGGGTAACAGCTAACACCTGAAGAAGGCTTTACAGCCAAAACGTTGTGTTTTATCTCTTCTATTTTCAGCATGGAATAAACTTATTACTTGTTCCCTTACTGTAACTACTGCATGATTTCTTTACCTGTTTCAGATAGATGAGGGCGCTCTGAACAAGTTTAATTTTGCTGCAGGTCAAATAAATTTATTTCCCACAAGCTCTACTGTAGTGGCAGTACAGTAGCATTTTGAAATTATTCGTTGTTATTAATAAATCAATTTTTAATGTTTAATGATTAACATGCTATAATACACAGTTTAAAATTATTAAAGAGTATACAACTTAAATTTGTAATTGCAAAGAGATTGTCCCTCAGCAGTGACCTGGATTCAAAACCAGGAGTTTTCTGGTGACAGCTTAAATGCTGTACATGAGATGTTAAGCTTTATTAGCGCCACCTGGCAGTTTTACAAGGTGATTCCGGATACTATTATCATAATACGCAGTATGACGCGTTATGAGGCGATGTGATGCGTTACGCCTACCGCCTTTTAATGCAGTGTTTTCTGCACTGTTTGAACGGCTGGATCTGTATAATATATTTACATTCCTAAATTAACATATTTTATTACGATATGATGTTCAGAGATGTTATGCTCCTATTATTTGTATGCCCAGCTACCAAAATGTCCCTTTAGTTGTAAAATTCCATATTAATATTCCAGATTATCATTATATTATTGAATAATTATAATCTGCTTATTCCATAAAGCGGATTTAAACATGCACAGTAGAAAGATTACATAGAGCAATCATTTCACTAACAACTAGTGCACAACAAGTGCCACCTGTCGATCAACTTTGGCCAGCGAATCACGTCCCGCGGCCACCTGTAGCTCAAAACCTGTGGTACGGGGTTTTACCGCACATTTTCAATAGCTGCACCTGTACCTTTGTCAAAATGATGCTGTTATTTTGAAGATAAATTACGAATTTTAATCATATTGTGCTCACTGTAATCAATTTCCTGCCAAGTTCACAGATCTTGATTATTTCTTGTTAAAATGTTTTTTTTATATTTGTCCTTTTTGCTTTCTTATTTTTTTCTTTTATTATTGTTTAATTTTTAAGTGCTCTTAACTTTAACTTAACTCAACTATCCCATTCAGTTTCTATTATCGTTTCTAGAATTTCAGGTTAGTATTAATGTCTTTCTTTTAGTTGACTTGGCCTCCTTACCTTTTTCTATCACTCTCCATGCACAGCTCTTTCACTTGTGTTGTGGCTCGACAGGAGTCAAAGTCAGAAAATAATATGTGGTCAAATTATTTATCAGCAAAACAACAATGTATCAGCAAGGGGCACAGATAAGATAAGAAGAGGCTGTACTTATCTGTTGAGGCCCAATTGGCAAGGAATTTGTTTTGCTTGTTTATTTTTTAGACACGTTCATCACTATTTGTGACATAATTTTTCTTGTAAATACATTATTTATATCAAGTACTGTATATGTCTTAAATTGCATGGCGTTACACTACTATTTTATGTTTTTTCTGTAGGTTTCTGTAGTTTTATGAGTAATTTGCTGAAATTGTATTTAAAGTCATGTTTGTAAAGAATATTAGCAAATCAAAAAAGCAAACCATCCTTATCAAAGATGAAGATCTTTGTCTGACATAAAGTGTTTTTCAGAATTGAATCAAGGATTGTGGCAATGATGCAAATACATTACCTAAACAAGTTAAGTAAGTGTGGCAGTGCAATTGGTTGCTTTACTTTTGACACGTATATCCTGTTTTGACTGAAAAAAGAAATAAATAGGAGCTTATCTGCAACTATTTTGTCACCATAAATTCTTAAACCAGTGGTGTTTTGTTTTAATATCTTAGCCATAAAATATCAAATCTTAAATGTTTTAATAATTTCTCATTTCAAATAAGTCATAGGTTAACGGTTATATGGGCTTAAAATTATTTACATAATTACAATAAAATGTTTTATATACATATTTATGTTCTATTTACACTAGTTTAGTTGGTACTTTCTTGATAATATTCATAAATGCTGTATTCTTTTTATTTTAGATCTTGGACTTATCTTTTTTTCTTGCATGTGAAATAGCCTGAATGGTAGTGCTTTCATTTCTTCTGGAATTTTAATGTATGTATTAATTGAGTTATTCATTAAGTTCATCTATATATATATATACAGTATATGCTATATGAAATGTATTAGTGTTTACTGCAAATTACACTTAACTTCACAAACAAGAAAGGAAACAAAATTGCTTAGGTTTTTCAGTGATGGCTCCAACTATCATGGAAATAATAGAATGTCAGTTTGACATTATCTTGTGCAGAACATTTGCAGGGTAAGGCTGCCTCTAATGTAGCAGCTTGTGATGTGTCAAATAGTTTAGTTGGATTCAGATGAGATACTTATTGTTCAGCACTTATTTTCTGAATTCTTCTCAGCCATTTACTTCCGCCAAGATCCAGAGTGAACAGACAGACCATTCCATGAGCAGAAGTAACAGGAAATAACAAAAGCCTAACACAAAAGAAAGCACAGTGTAATATCAATCTAAGTGGCAGGCGGACTTATTACATTTGCATTATTTACATTTACATTTGCATGATCAGGGATGTACTTATGTTTTTATGTGCTATAACATTTATAGATTCTCCATTAGACCTGTAAAAACACAGATTACACACATTAAAACACAGATTAAACACTTACATTTTGGGAAACATATTGCTTTTTATTAAATATAAATACATGTTTTAGATAATGATATCCAAATCATGCAAAAATTGATCAGAGTAGTATAAAAAGTCACAATGGTCTTTGAGTGTGTAATTATA
Source organism: Lepisosteus platostomus (assembly GCF_059453375.1). Lineage (NCBI taxonomy): Eukaryota > Metazoa > Chordata > Actinopteri > Semionotiformes > Lepisosteidae > Lepisosteus > Lepisosteus platostomus. Next base: position 46,327,913 of record NC_142612.1, on the reverse strand, counting down.
GCATTTCCCTAAGCTCATCAAGAATGGTAAATAAATGTTGTTTTTTCTGAGAGGGGGGCAATTATACTCAAAATTATGAGAGCATCTGAATAAGTACTATATAATTTAGCATAAACAAATTAAAAATGATTATTAAATTAAAGTTGTAAACAGAATGGTTTGCTGTATTTTCCACAAATTAAAACAAATGCTCTCTTAAGCAATTCCAGCTTTTCAAGTCACACACTCTTCTACATATTTCATTTTATTATTAGTACCATTTTTACATAAATTGCTACAAATAATTTTAAAGCTACAGATGCAGCCATTCAAAACAAGCGGGCGATACCGCATTATTTTGCGGTGCGCTTTACGCAGTCTACCGCGAGTTACTGTAAATTCTCGTATAGTACCGCAAGTAAAATAATAGTATCCGGAATTTCCGCAAGGTGGAGCTAATAAAGCTCAACCTCTCATGTTTGAGCTGTCGCTATCAAGGTCTTTAACGAAGATATTACTAATAGTATTAATAATGAATGACCTTGGACAAGCTGTAAACTCAAAGTATTGCCCTGGTCCACATTCTTTTTTTCATTGACCGTCTTTGTAAAAGTAACACCACAGCATTTCGCAATCACGCATTTGTTTCCAATCATGCAAAGTAAAGTAATTTTTATTTTAAGATGTGGGAGTCAGGAACCTAACCCAGAGCGCCACCGGCAAGGTCGCATGAGGAGTGTTGAAAAAGCCCTACAAACATTATCAACAGACATCGTACAGCGTGTACAATTCTTGTGTTGCGGTACATGAATATAATTATATCGTTATTAATTTCTTTAGATACGCAATTCCATATTATATTCCCTTTTAATCAAATTCTAAAAGTATGCTTGTTGACTCCGGTATCACGTTAGTTAAAGATTCGATGTTTAAAATGTTTAGGGAGAAATGGAATACTGGTGTGTATGTTTTCTTTAAAGTACCGAGACCAGCCATATACTGTATGTTTAAGTTCCAAAATTAATATAGTTTATGGCCTTCACACACGTTACAGTATGCTCCTATTCTTTTTATGCTCAGCTACTAAGATTTCCCTTCAATGGTAAAATTCCATATTAATATTCAATACTAAAACGGGCACTGTAAAGACATTTAAATCTTTCTACGACAGACCAACGGACCACGAGTGCCCCTGTCGGTCAACCAAACACGTACCGCGGTACCGCGCGTCATCGTGCGTCACAATGCACGACGCCGTAGCCAATTACCTCCGGTACGTGTATGTACCGCGCACTTTGAATGGCTGCATCTGTACCTCCGGTATGTGTCTGTGCCACGCACTTTGAATGGCTGAATCTGTATGTTGTTCAGACAACATAGACCGACTTCAAGGTTTTCATAATACTAAGTTTTTAGTTAGCTAAAATTGAAGGTAATGGAGAATAAAATGATCTCCTTTTGAAGGTAGCTCAAGTGAAATTTGAACAGATTAATGACACAATTCTGAAGCTAGTGAAGTGAAAACATGAAGTATTGCATCAGTGAACTTCAAGAGACATTTATATTGATATACGTTTACTAAGCTATTGAAAAGGCAGAAGGAACATGACTGCTGACCCAGACATGAGAACATTTCTACTCCTTACTCTTATGGTTGGCTTCAAAATACCTGGAGGTTAGAAGTTATTATGAGAACTTATAAAAGCAGAGGGTGCAATCTCCTTTGTCTTGCATAATTTGACTTGCTTACATGGCTTATGTAAATAAATGTAACCATGACAGATGAAGAATTCATTATACCATTACCAATAATTGATTTATTTTACTTTAAAGACTAATGGAAATTCTTCTTAAAGCTTTTTGCATTCCTTTAAGATATGCTCTTATGCAGAGCAAAAGAAAAGAATGAATCAGGATTTTTTGTTATTTTTATGTTGTTTCATTAAGAACCCTGTATATTCATCATAAGAAAATTATAATTTCTCTCTTTTTTACTTGAGCAGTCTTTAAACTAAACAAAGGTTAAAAATAAATGACCATTTGTTACTGTAGATCTACAATTTTTTGGTTTTATCCAGCGATTTCTTGAAAGAAGCAAAGATGTTATTTTCAACAACATGGCTGGGTACAAATGCAGCCATTCAAAGTGCACGGCACAGACACGTACCACGGGTAATTGGCTAGGTCCTCGTGCAATACCGCGGTACGTGATTGGTTGACCGACAGGGGCACTCGTGGTGTGTTGGTCGGTCATAGAAAGATTTAAATGTCTTTACTGTGCCCGTTTTACTATTGAATATTTATATGGAATTTTACCACTGAAAGGAAATCTTAGTAGCTGAGCATAAAAAAGAATAGGAGCATACTGTAACGCGTGTGAAGGCCATAAACTATATTAATTTTGGAACATAAACATACAGTATATGGCTGGTCTCTGTACTCGGTAAAATACACATTCCATTTCTCCCTATACATTTTAAGTATCGAAGTCTTTAACTAACATGTGAAATAACGTGTATAAAAAGTGGTAGTTTTAAGCTTTTCTGCTAATATAATATGGAATCGCGTATCTAAAGAAATTAATAACGATATAATAATATTCATATACTGCAACACAGTAGTACACGCTGTACAATGTCTGTTGATTCTGTATGTAGGGCTGCGACTTTGCAGGTGGTACTGTGGTCTGTGTTCCTGACTTCTGAACCACAGGTTGGGTGTTCAAATCCAGCTGGTATCATATCTTTGGTGTCGCGTCTTCCCAGTGTAGCTGATCTTTTGCTGCCTGGGTAAACTATCACAAAGCTTTAGAGAACGTAACATTTCTATTATCAACAAACTGTAAATACGACATTTACACTGGCATTATTAATTTTTCACTTGAGTGTATGGAGGATTGTCAGCTGTTACTGAGATCAGACCCCCCCTCCTAGGCTGCGCAAACGATCTTCTAATTTTTTATAGAGAAATGGAGGCTGTACAGTATGCGTTACAATATAAGCATTTATATTGATTTAATTTACATTTTGATTTAAATCACAAACGCGTGTTTAATTATATGTATATTTTTATTCACAATCAGACAAATGCAACATAAATTGCTATCTTTGTCTTCTAAGTATCTTAATATATTTTCAGCATAGCTTTCTCCCTATTAAAATGTATTTTTCTTGGGATTTTGGGATCAAACGTGGAAAGATTAGATTGTAATCGTTAAATTTTAAATACATTTTAGAAAAGTGTAATCTATACTAAAAAGCTGTATTTATTTAACACCACTCGATACTTATATTAATGGAGTTTAGTTGATACTGTTTAAACTTTTATTTTAAATTGTATTACAGCATTGTACACATGCTGAAAAGAGAAGAGAGAAAATGCAAGCCTTATTCAGGTGTTAGGGTTTCAGCTCAGAATGAAACGCTAAAATGTAATGTAGGCTCTGAATGGGTTCAATTATGATTTGGGCTTGATTAAGGTCGCTGCCTTTCATCTAAAATCCTGCTCAAATCCTTCTACACTAAAAATTAGACACAAGAAGAGAAGAGGCTCTGGTGAAATTTCTCTTTTTTTAATTTCTCTTTTTTTCTTGGAAAAACATCTTAGCCGCTGCAATCTGGGCACAGAAAGATTAAAAGAAGTGAGACAGGCAGGGGGGAGAGTGAGTTCTAAACAAAGAGGTATCCAGGTAACAGTGAAACAGTCTGGGGAGATCGCCAGTTTTCCATGTAAATAGTTCCCTGGTTCCACACTCCTTCGCAACATCTTCTCAAGAGAATCAGTGCGAATTGTATTACTAATTAAATGACCGCGGGTACTTTCCACCCCCTCTGACAGCAGGAACATTCCTACAGTATTCTTAGCTCAGCAGCTCATTACAATATAGGGTGTTCAAACCGTTTTTGTGACACAGCATCGTGTTGTGAATCTGTCTTTCCGTGTTTACAAAGAAAGTGGAATACAGTGATACTACCTGCTATATAGATACATATGTTTAGATATTTGGACCCGGCGCGGCACCGAGAGAGGGAGGAGGTGCGGAGCTCAGCAGTACAGAACGAACGTTGTGCTGCCTGGAGCGCTTAATGGATTCACGTCTGCATTTATAACTTATTTTTTTTAATTAATCAAGCAATATGAAGTATCTCTTTTTACTTTTAAGTCCCGTAATTATCATTAAGCTCAGCTTTCTCACCACTTAGACTACTTTTTGATACCATCCTTAGACAAAGCAGAAACTTGTTGTACTTTCTAATGACATTAAAAGTGGAAAGATTACAGATTTTAATTTGTTACGTTATACATTTTAGAAACGTTTCATCTATACAAACATCACAAAACTATTCTCGATTGTATTTCTGAATGTTATGTTACACTTAGTTCACTGTTTTAAAGACAACTAATTAAGAAAGTTAGGTGTTAGCATAAACTATTAGTAATCAATAATATTAAATTTAGCACTGTAATAAGTTGTTGCACTTTCCCCCGCATCTTGTAAAAATATATTTTCATTGTTCAAATATACATTAAATCTGGCTATCACATAATAAGTTAAATACAAAACTAAATAAAAAATAGTGTAAAATATAATTAAAAATATTTTGCTAACAATGTTAACTGTTTATAAATAATAAAATGTATTAACTAAAGAGTAGGATGGCACAGTTTTTAGTATGCTTTTTGTTTTGTTTCTTTTTCATAAATACAACAGTAGTACCTGATGTCTCAGTGGCTTTCAAAATTAAATTCTGCATGCAAACCTGTGAACTGGAAAGATATCCATCCATTTCTAATGGTGGTGAAGTGTTTAGCATTGCTATCTTGCAGCACTGGGGTCCTAGGTTCAATTCCTGCCGTCCTGTGTGTGGGGGGTTTGCATGTTCTCTCTGGGTTACATGGTTTGTCTCCATATGTGTGATATGACTCCCTCTTGCACTCCAAAACATATTGGTAAGATAATTGGTTTATGGAAAAACTGGCCCTGGTGTGTGTGTGTTTGTGTCTGTCTGTCCTGTGATGGACTGGTGCTATGTCCAGGGTGTATTCTGCCTTGTGTCCGTTGCTTACTGGGAGTGGTCCAAATCCTCTGTACTGGATAAAGAGATTAGAAAAAGGATGGAAGTAAAGACACTGTGTGGATGGAACTATACACAGTGTTAGAAACCCACTATGAAATGGCAGCATCTCACTGAGAATAAAATATTTTATAGTGCTTGCTTAAGGAAACAGTCTTTCCACCTCTCTTGCACATCAGTATCCACACCTAGTTATTTAAATAAATTGCCTCTAATTATAAACATCTTAATATGCTGGCTCTGTGGATCAGCATCAGCTATGTTTGCCCATTCCTTCAATTCATGTGCATCTAACACACAGTTCAATGCTAGCAACTACACAAAATCTAAAATACAATCCTCATTTCAGTACCTATGTAAACATACAGTCTGTTAACTTCATCATCTTCATCAAAAGTATGCCTAACCCCATTAGGAAGTGTTCTTGTTATCAGTGTATTCTTCAACTTTCCCAAAATTATCTTTTTCTTACCAATATCTCTAGTCTTTTATCCTGCAATAACTCAGCCAACACTTAAATCCCCAAAAGCTGCTTGTGTTAATTTCTTTAAATCACAAATATCATATGTAAATAATGGCCATGTAATACTCTGCATTGTAGTATAATAGTTTATTTTAAAGGGAACTAGAGAAACTAGGAACTAGAGAAATCAAGAAAGGCTTTTTTTCTAGAATTAATAAATGCACATCCTGTTCACTGGGGAAATCAAATCCACACTGAGCAATCTTCAATATGATTAGAATATGACAGCTAGAATCCTAACAGGGATGCATTACACCTGTCTTCAAGTCCTTGCACTGGCTTCCTATCAGGTTTCAAGTCAACTTCAAAATCCTCATCCTCATTCAGTACCTACAATCATGGCCGCCTACGGCTACAACCCTCAACAGCTACTCACCCCCCATCCCCCACAGCTGCCACTCTTTAACACCTCCGCCATTAACACCTGCAGCACTGAAAGCGCTATGAGCACCATCCCCCAGGCCAGGCTGACCATCACGGCTGACCAGGTGAAGAGGGAACTGAAGAGGCTGCACCAGGGTAAGGCCACAGTACCAGACGACATCTGTCCTGGAGTTCTGAGGGCTTGTGCTGATCAGCTGAGTGGAGTGCTCCAGCAACTGTTCAACCTGAGCCTGCGCTTGGAAAAAGTCCCTGTGCTCTGGAAGACAGGACATTTGCCTGGTCCCGGTAACAAAGAAAGGGCGCGCCTCTGTCCTCAATGACTACAGACCAGTTGCACTGACTTCTCACGTCATGAAGACACTGGAGAGGCTGGTCTTATCCCACCTGAGACCCCTGGTTAGCTCATCACTGAACACCCTACAGTTCGCCTACCAGCCCATTGTTGGTGAGGAGGATGCAATCATCTACATGCTGCAAAGGGCCTACTCACACCTGGAGAAGGCTGGCAACACCATAAGGATAATGTTTTTCGACTTCTCCAGTGCCTTCAATACCATCCAGCCCTTACTTCTAAGGAGGAAGCTGGAGGAGATGCAAGTCAATGCCTCCATGATCTCGTGGATCACTGACTACCTGACAGGCAGACCACGGTCTGTGAGACTTCAAAACTGTGTGTCTGAACAGGTAGTAAGTAACACAGGGGCTCCTCAGGGGATGGTTCTTCCTCCGTTCCTCTTTATCCTCTATACCTCAGACATTAAATACAACTCAAAGTCATGCCACCTGCAGAAGTTCTCAGATGACTCTGCAATTGTGGGGTGTATCAAGGGTGTGCAGGAGGAAGAGTACAGAGGACTGATCAGCAGTTTTGTGGAGTGGTGTGGGGAGAACCACCTGAAATTGAATGTAGCAAAGACTACGGAGGAAGAGGGTCCAACCTACTCCTGTCCACATCCATGGGAGTGGCGTGGAGATGATGGACTCATACAAGTACCTGGAAGTGCACATCGTCGATAGACTGGAATGGTCTAAGACATCGAGGCCATTTACAAGAAGGGTCAGAGCTGACTTTTCTTCTTGAGGAGGCTCAGGTCCTTCAATGGGTGTAGTAAAATACTACATATGTTCTATCAGTCGGTGGTGGCGAGCGCCATTTTCTACGTGGTGGTGTGCTGGGGCTCTGGGATTAGAGCAGTGGATTCCAACAGGCTGAACAAGCTCATCAGGAGAGCAAGCTCTGTCATTGGGTCTGGCCTGGACCCCCTGGAGGTAGTGGTTGAGAGAAGAATGGTGTCCAAACTAGAGGCCATCATGGATAACGTCTCCCATCCCCTCTGACATGCTTCTAGAAATAAAGAGCACATTCAGCAATAGACTGATTCATCCACATTGCGACAGGGAGCGCAACAGGAGGTCATTCTTGCCTTCTGCCATAAGATTGTACAACACATCCACTTTGCGTCTAGGCAGAGGCAACATTGACAGTGACCTGTGTAGCGGCGAGGCTTATTAATAAGAAATAATTAAGTGTTTCTGAGCTTTCCCAAATTAGGCCTCATCTCTCTGTTCATCTCTGTGGTGCAGCCACAGAGAAACTATTCATGCAGGCTGATTTAAGGTTCCTTTGATAAAGGACAGCTCCCAAAGGGGGATGCACTTAGCTAAGCCTGGCTATCATGATCAATGGTCATCCATTGGCGCCTATCTGTCTAGGGAGTGCCAGATGGACATCTGGACTGCATTCCTAAGTGTCAGGAGTAAGTGACTCATATCTCACCTTGATCAACCAATCAGGGACTGGTAGGGCCAAGTAACCCATGCGGGACTCTGATGCCCATGGAACTTTCAGCCAATCAACAAGCTGAAGTTCCTCCAGGTAAAAACAGGCAACACAGAGAGCCTGAGAGATTCAGTAAGATTCAGTAGAATTCTGTGGACTTTATTAAAGGGAATTCAAAGGAGAATTCCAGGGCAGGACGGCCCAGGAGCAGAAGACTCCCAAGGGCAGGACATTCTCGCAGCGCGCCTCCTGACCATTTTGAGACTCAGCTCGGACAACCACGGAACGGCCAGTGTGTCTGCGTGCCAGAACTTTCCTTTGTTCTAAGAGTCTAGAGCGGAGGTTGCCAGAGAGTAACCAGAGGATCCACCCGAGGTTAGCACCAGCAGCAAGCCTCGTGAACAGGTCGGGACTGTGGACAGCTGAATCACTATTCAGAACTAGCTCTTCATCAGGAACGAACCGGTCCTCTTCCTCACTTGCTGGGACCCACAGTCATCTTTTCTCCTGTGCACAAACTTTACTAACTAGCCAACAGTGAGCATCAGCAGCGCACCGTTGCAAGCCGCACAGCACAGCCTGGCACCGAGCCAGAGAGCGCGGATTGGACAGCAACGGCCTGCAACTGTTTCTTTGTGCCCGCAGGAGATCTGAATCCCCAGTGATTGGATGAGTATTCAACTTCACTGCATTACTGCTCGAGAATTCAATTGTTATCCCAACCAGTTGATATCAATTTAATTCCTAAGAGTTATGTTCTTGTTTTGAGTATCTAATGTAGAGGTTATAACCAAGTTCATTTACGAAACGATCTAAATGAATGACATTCTGAACGTATGTCCTCTTGATATATGTAACTCTTTGTAACAGAATGTATATCTTTTGTATTCTGATAACCCTCTCGATAAGATCTGTTAGTTTTATATGCATATTCTATGTATTAATAAATGTATCCTCGTGTATTAGTACCTGTGAGTGGACGCTGTTTGAGTTATATCGCATGGTTGGATTCTAAAGCCATCAAAAGAATCAATTTTGTGATTTACTGCTACAATTAATAATTGTCCCAGTAAATGCCCAAACCCTACAGAACTGGTGCCTTCAGAGAGCACACTACATTTAATTTTGGCGTCCCTGGACGGGCGTAGCAAGACTGAAATGAGTCAACCAAGCGGAATAATTCATATAAAACGCCGCGGGTTTCATACACGACAATACAGTGTGCTGAAAGCTGAAAGGAAAAAAGTTCCCCTTGCTCTTTAAGCAGTGCTTGATTGTTTTGTGATCTTTTGCGATCTACCGGGTTGATTGCATACTTGATCTTGTGGTTTTCTGTGGTAAAACTGTGATTTCGTACTTAAAAGTAATACTCTTTAAGTTTAACGATGGTTGCTAAAAGGTCTGAATTCGAGTCGCTATTAGGCACTCTCTCTAGCAGCGACAAGTCTGACCACGATCTCCGTCATATCTCCGTCAGCGGAGAAGCTAGGAGAATAAACCTCCATTCTCTGAGAGAGCTAGCGAAGGACATAGAGAGATTTGACCCCACAGTGTCAGAGAATAATATCGAGAGGTATATTCAAGACCTCAGGTATACCCTGCAGTACCTACCAAACGCCACAGAACAAGAGAAAGTGTTTCTGGTCAGGAAAACTACCAGCAGAGCTGTACATGAGTGGATGGCTAGGCAGATGAAAGAACTCTGTAATGACTTTGAGCAGCTATGTCAAGCACTTATCGAAGAATACAGTGCGTTTATTGACCAGACTGCCGCGATAGCCGCCGCCCTTAACATTAAGCACGAGAGAGCAGAGTCCCCTCACGAATATTATGAGAAACTTAGACGAACTTATTTTGCAGGGCGAAATGATGAGGGTTGCGAAGAGAACACACATTTCAAGGGTTTATTCATTGCGAATCTCCACCCGTCAGTCAGAAAGATGATCTTAATGCATACAGATGCACAGACCATGAAAATGACTGAAATTAAGAGATTCGTGCAGAAAGCCTGGGAGTATGATGTCCAAAGTCGCTCTGAGCAAAAAGCTGCTGAAGCGACTGTGTTAGCCGTCAGAGCCAGCAGGGTTAACTCCCTCCTGCTCGAAGGAGCACAGGCTCCTGAGCTGGCTAAGCCCCGTTCCAAAGCAGGCACACAGGACCGCACCCAGCGTCCTAATTGCCATGAGAACACCGGGGGAGGGAAAGGGCTAGATAAAGCTGAACAAAAGCATTCAGTAGCCGCCCGCCTGGCCAGGCTTGAACAAGCTTTATTAGGACAGGGACAACCGCTCCCCAAGGCTGCCGGAAGCGTGAATGAGCTGATACTCTCCACTGGAGGAGGCGGAGACCCGGCCCCTCTCCCTCCCTCCCTCAGTCTATTTGATTGAGCGGAAGGGTTCCTGCCTGGATAAGGTCAGCCACTCCCAAGCGAGTGCTGACTCCACCCCTGAAGTCACAGAGCAGGCAGTAAAACAGAGAGGAAAAGCAGGAAGCTTTTACCTCGAGGCTGCCATGGGAGATGTCTTACACAGTGAGACACTGATTGACACTGAGGTTGAAAGGTGTTTGATGTCACACGGCAAGCTCAAACGGGTTGAAAAAGAAAAAGGCATGTGACTCAGAGAGGAACTTTTGGTGGATCACCAGAAAGGCAAAGTGTGGAAACAGGTCAAGGCTCCTAAGCCTTCTGTACAGAAGGAAAGGGGGGCCAAGAGGCAGACTGTGCTCACACAGTGCCCACCGAACACAGAAGCCTATGTGGAGATTCCTTCTGTTCCCTCTGGACAAGAAATAAAATTATTTTCTTGTTCCCCGAATATACAGGGAAGTCGTGTCCTGGCCAAGGTCCCAACAGCCTCCATGCCACTGGAGTGGTGCTCCGAGCAGCCGCCTGATCCACCAGGTAAAGCACACACCTTTTACATCCCTAAAGAGGAGCAGATCTCCCCACCTGGCGATGAAAAGGAGCTTTCCCTGTGCACCCTGGCACCCAAGAGGGGTCAGGACCACCACCCTGCAGTGGTGGAAGGGATCCAGATGGCAGGAGAGCAGGTTGGTGATGTAGCCGTCACCCTTAGCCCTGAGAGGTCCTCTATTAGTGAGGATCTGCTTGAGCAGCTGTCACAGGGCCACCACCAGGTGCCCCTGGTGCAACATTCACAGGTTAGACAGGAGGTCCAGCTGGACGCTGAGACTACTGCGCTGTGGACACACCTGATCCCAGATGCCGATTCCCTCTGCTGTGACCCAGGGAACCTGCAGTCAGGTAACATTATTTCTCACAACTACCAGGTAGTGAGTGAGACTGACCTGATTGTTCCTGCCTCAACGGCAGGGTTGCCGACACACCCAGTCCCCCAGAATGGACAGGGAATGAAAGCCGAGCCGGTTTTCTCACAGCCACCAGCTCAGTCTGTCAGTCTGAGTCTGACCAACAGTGGTTCAGCCAGACTGGAGCTGGATGGTCAAGTCTCCCGCCTGCCAGTGCAGGACATCGCAAAGAGGGATGTCAGAATCCCTGCCTGCACTGACATGGGCCTGGTGAGTGATAGTGAGTTCAAAGACTGTGAACTAGCTATCCCAGTGCTGGGGCAGCTCCCTGAACCCCTAGCGAGGGAAGGGGGGAGCGAGCAGGTGTCCTACACCTACCCCCAGCGAGCGATTGTAAACATGCCAATAGAGGGATTCCTCAATCAGGAAGTGTGCAGGGTGGACCTGAACAGTGAGAATGGGGTAACAATCCCAGATCACTCAGGTGCTCCAGATGACCACTCAGCCGAGGGTCAGGCATGCTCCACCGCTGCACAGCCCCCTGCAGGCTTCCTAGAGCACAGGCATGAACAAATTGAAAAAGCAGATGCCCTGGAAAAGGAGGAGCAGCATCAGCAGCTGCGTCAGATCTCCACAGATTTCCAGGATGTTGGTGCCCAAGATGCCACATGGCATACTGAGAAAGACACTATGTACATGCTGCGCCAGCTTAGAAAGGCAACAGTCACTCAGAAGGAGATGACTGGGATCAACCACCCGAAAAGACTTTTGTGAGGACTGATTGCTGCCGCCACTGTTGCACGTTTGCTTTTTCTGGTAGGTTTGTGTGCTTCTGGCACTCTCACCCTGACTGCCCCAAGAAGGCAGGTGTCAGAAATGCCAGAGGGTAGTGACAGACTGTATCAACAGCAGCAAAAGTTGGAAAGCTTAGGGAAAACCCTACAGGCAATTTCCTATGCAACAGGGTTAAACCTTATTCCCCAAACAGTGGACATGATTGTTGGTGTTATACAGTGGGTTTATGCTTGTGTGCAACAGGCCAGAATGTTGACACAAGACCTGTTAAGGGAGTTTAGTGCCACTGTAGCCAGTCTAACCACGGCACAATTCCCAACCCACTTGATTCCACTCTTCTCAGTAGAGGAGTATGTGACATTAACCCCATCGTTCATAGCTCACCCAGAAGGCAAACCAAGATTGAAGTGGGTTCCAAATCTTGAGATGGGTATGGCTACCAAAGCTATCCATTGGCTGTGTCTAAACGATTCACCAATGAAGGGTGTAAATCTACTAATGGGCAGAGGGAGGTTAATGAACCCCATGAAGAGCAGGTGGGAAGTAAATGGCTGGTCAGCACACCACATTTAAATGTCACCATGACTTGTGACAGGCATGATACAGCTACCACAATGCAGCTACCTAATCAAACAGTTTTCCTGCAAGTTCCCGAGGAGGCCATAGTACAGCTTGAACTTAACACTGTACAGTCTAGAACCAGACAACATAAGACCAAACTTGAGGTCGTGGATGCCTTCAGGTGCCACACTATTGAATTGGATAGAATTCCAAGAAACAGTAAGCCCTGAAGAAGTACAGGTAGTTCGTTTGCTTTAATGGAACAAACCTCCAAACCACCCTAGCAGATACCCAACACAGGTGTTGTGGTTTATCGGGGGGCTGGGAATAGTAACTGTTGTTATTGTAACACTACTGCCGGGAAGCTGGATCATGACTGACAATGTACTCTGAATGCTGTACTCTTACATCAAGATGTACTCCGGGTAGCACGAATGAGTCAAAGGTAGCATGTCAAAAGAAAGGAAGTGACTTCTCCCCAAATATCTACTACAGAGGTATCAGATATTGACAGTGAACTTCCTGATGTGTAATGCCTAGACTGAGAAGATGTCTCCTACCGTGTTTATACATACTCCAGATGTTATTCATCCTGTTTGTTCCCAATGCTGGTTCCGGTATGAATTCTCGAGGAGTAATGTGGACATTTAAGGTTAATGTTCTAATGACAAGGGACATCATCAACAACGCCTCAGGACCTCGTGACCTTCAAAAAGGGGGGATATGTAGCGGCGAGGCTTATTAATAAGAAAGAATTAAGTGTTTCTGAACTTTCTCAAATTAGGCCTCATCTCTCTGTTCATCTCTGTGGTGCAGCCACAGAGAAACTATTCATGCAGGCTGATTTAAGGTTCCTTTGATAAAGGACAGCTCCCAAAGGGGGATGCCCTTAGCTAAGCCTGGCTATCATGATCAATGGTCATCCATTGGCGCCTATCTGTCTAGGGAGTGCCAGATGGACATCTGGACTGCATTCCTAAGTGTCAGGAGTAAGTGACTCATATCTCACCTTGATCAACCAATCAGGGACTGGTAGGGCCGAGTAACCCACGCGGGACTCTGATGCCCATGGAACTTTCAGCCAATCAACGAGCTGAAGTTCCTCCAGGTAAAAACAGGCAACACAGAGAGCCTGAGAGGTGAGATTCAGTAGAATTCTGTGGACTTTTCTAAAGGGAATTCAAAGGAGAATTCCAGGGCAGGACGGCCCAGGAGCAGAAGGCTCCCAAGGGCAGGACATTCTCGCAGCGCGCCTCCTGACCATTTTGAGACTCAGCTCGGACAACCACGGAACGGCCAGTGTGTCTGCGTGCCAGAACTTTCCTTTGTTCTAAGAGTCTAGAGCGGAGGTTGCCAGAGAGTAACCAGAGGATCCACCCGAGGTTAGCACCAGCAGCAAGCCTCGTGAACAGGTCGGGAGTGTGGACAGCTGAATCACTATTCAGAACTAGCGCTTCATCAGGAACGAACCGGTCCTCTTCCTGACTTGCTGGGACCCACAGTCATCTTTTCTCCTGTGCATAAACTTTGCTAGTTAAAGCCAACACTAACTAGCTGGTCAGTGAGCATCAGCAGCGCACCGTTGCAAGCCGCACAGCACAGCTTGGCACCGAGCCAGAGAGCGCGGATTGGACAGCAACAGCCTGCAACTGTTTCTTTGTGCCCGCAGGAGATCTGAATCCCCAGAGATTGGATGAGTATTCAACTTCACTGCATTACTGCTTGAGAATTCAATTGTTATCCCAACCAGTTGATATCAATTTAATTCCTAAGACTTATGTACTTGTTTTGAGTATCTAATGTAGAAGTTATAACCAAGTTCATTTACGAAACGATCTAAATGAATGACATACTGAACGTATGTCCTCTTGATATATGTAACTCTTTGTAACTGAATGTATATCTTTTGTATTCTGATAACCCTCTCGATAAGATCTGTTAGTTTTATATGCATATTCTATGTATTAATAAATGTATCCTCGTGTATTAGTACCTGTGTGTGTGCGTTGTTTGAGTTATATCGCATGGTTGGATTCTAAAGCCATCAAAAGAATCAATTTTGTGATTTACTGCTACAATTAATAATTGTCCCAGTAAATGCCCTACAGAACTGGTGCCTTCAGAGAGCACACTACACCTGTTTCTGGACTGAACAGTAAACTGATGCATCTGTTCTTTTTCTTTTCCCGTTTTAAACCGTTTTTGTGCATTATATGCCAGGGATCTGTGCAATACATTTATATTTATTTATAGTAATATTGTGCAATACGACTTTTTGTGTACTGTTCTGTTTTGGTATTGTTCTGTTCTTTGTGTTCTGGACTGCAAGGAACTCTTCTACTGATTGTATTCTATGTATTGTATTATTATTATTGTATCATTCATTACACTGTGTCTGTGTTAAGCTGCTGATGCACTGCAATTTCCCTCACGGGATCAATAAAGTCTCTATCTATCTATGGCTTATTATCTGTCTACTCCCCACCTTTGTCCGTCTGACTCTGGTCTTCTAGCTGTTCTCAAGAACATCTACATTCTGTGGGTGACAGGACCTTCTCTAGCTGCACCCCAGAGCTCTCGATTTGTATCCCCAGTGATATCAGTCATGTACCCTGAGTGCATTTAAATCTGACCTCAAAACCTTTCTTTTCAGAAGACTTAGTGTCTGTATCTGCTTCATTTTCTAATTTTGGTAGCACCTCTAACTGCTTGTCTTTCTTATATGTATTTACTTTGTAATCTGTGGTACTTTAACTGTTTTTACATCTACTGTATTGCTTTGAGATGCGACTTTTAAAGGTGATATATAAAAAAAAGTTTTTTATTATTGTTATAGAGAAATATGATCAGATTTTCCCTGGTTCAGAAACAAAAATCTAAAGTATACTAGTTTGTCACTCTTCTCATTCCCTCTTTGCTAAATGGCTTTTCATACTAATCAGATCAATCTAACTGCCTATTTTCTGTGCTTTCTCTATCCTGCTAGATTTGCAATTATTCTGAAAATTTTCTTCTTGAAATAACTCATTTCTAAATACATTTTTTCACTGTTAACATCTTGCAGCAACTCTGCGACAAAATATACACTTATCTCAACCTGACAGTTCATCCTGCTACCAACATTGAATAAAAAAATCTTAAGATTTCTATATTTATTTCTTTATTTAGTGGTTTCATTAGTGACAGAGGCTAAACATTCTAGGTAAAATGTATTTTATGTGTTGCGGAAAAACTGACTTGCTTTAACAAAAAAGATTTAAAAATCCTTTCACCTGGCAATCTACCTGAATTCCCAACTATCTGAGAAGCCCTCCATGAAACCATGTTTGCTATTAATTCATTTAGGGCTCACTGACAGAATTGCTGTGTTTTATGCATGCCAAAAATTTTTGGTGCCGTCATCGTCCGCTTTAAAGGTACCCCTGTGCTGGAAAAATTTGACCTCGGAACGTTTGCCCAGTGTACTAATATAGGCACATCCCAGAATTTTGACTTCACTGTGTAATGAAGAAATTTTGAAGACTACTTCTTAGCATAGATAAAAAAGCTTGGATTCCCATGGACAGTATCCTTGTGATATTGTGAGCTCTCGTTGAATGATTAAAGTGTCGCAGTTTAAATAACTTTCGTTGTTAGAAATTATGAAACGCTCTGTTAAAAGCAAGGGAGTTTTTATATCTGTTATAGTAAAAGAAAATGCCTGTCAAACTAGGGATTGAACAGTATTTCAGTGCTTGTACAATCGATGGAAATGTTCAAATAAATGTGCTAAAGAAATAAACAAAAAAGTAAGTTATTCCTTTATCATATTGGCTAGCTAAAGTCCCATTCTTGTTAGTTAGATCAACGAAATGCTGTGGTGGGTGTTACTTTTTGTCGATGAAAAAATAAAGTCTTTTCATTTAAAATGCATTGCAAATAGTGTGGACCAGTGTAATACCTTGAGTTTTACTGGTGGAGCTCATACAGCTGTGTCTGGATATCTAGGTCAAATATTCGGCTAGTGTGTATTGTCTGTTTAGGGTTCTGTAGCATTCCACACGGCTTGGCAGCTTGTTCCCCCCTCCCGCTGAAGACTTGACCACTTAAAAATACCCGTGAAACCAGTTTTATTTGTCAATGCCAGCACTCCCGCAGAGAGCGATGAAAACCACATGTAAGACTTTGGTGCTTAAAATGTTTAGGGAGAAATGGAGTATTGGTGTGAATTGGTGTGTGAGTTGCGGAGTTAAAAGCTGCCTTTATTTTCTTCTCTGTCACCACCTGCCAGAGAGCTCTCCAACGCCCCGACCAGAGAGAGACACACGACGAGCCCTGCTAATAAAGCACTTTGAATTGAATTGAATTGAGAGAGAGAGGGGGGGAGGACGAGAGAGAGAGGGAGGGCGAGCTAACGAGCGAGAGAGAGAGAAACACCCAGGTGTGCAGAACCAGGGAACTATTTACACATTAAAACTATTTCCCAAATTTAATATGTGCTTTTCTGTATTTATTGTCAATTAATTATCCATAATATTGCTATTCTATTTTTTCAAAGAAATGTTTGTTAATAGGAAAGTCACGGCGCCAGCTGGATTTGAACACACAATCTCTGATTTACAAGTCAGGAATGTAGACCACAGTACCACCCGCAAGGTCGCATGAGAGGTGAAACAGCCCTACACATACAGAATCAACAGACATTGTACAGCGTGTACTACTGTGTTGCAGTACATGAATATAATTATATCGTTATTAATTTCTTTAGATACGTGATTCCATATTATATTTGCAGAAAAGCTTAAAGCTACCACTTTTTATACACGCTATTTCACATGTTAGTTAAAGACTTCGATGCTTAAAATGTTTAGGGAGAAATGGAATACTGGTGTGTATTTTTTCTTTAAAGTACCGAGACCAGCCATATACTGTATGTTTATGTTCCAAAATGAATATTGTTTATGGCCTTCACACGTGTTACAATATGCTCCTATTCTTTTTATGCTCAGCCACTAAGATTTCCCTTCAGTGGTAAAATTCCATATAAATATTCAATACTTAAACGGGCACAGTAAAGATTAAATATACATATACATAATATATACAGTACAGTTTCCATACAGTAATATGTTTATGTTCTTAAATTAATATCGTTCATGACCTTTATGACCTTCGTTATGCTCCTCTGCGTTTTATGCTTAGCTACTAAAATTTCCCTTTAGTGGTAAAATTCCTTATAAGTATTCAATACTAAGTGGATTAAAATGTGCACAGTAAAGAGATTAAATGATTAAATCTTTTCACTAACGACCAACATTATCTTCCATGTCGCATTAACATTGGAATTTTTTTTTTACAAGTGTCAAAAGAAGCGATACACAACCCGTCTCCTCTATAACTCTTCAGTTTACAGAGAAATTCCACCAGAGCCTCACAACATTGTCCAATAATACTCTTCTTGTGTCTAATTTTTAGTTAAGCAGGATTTGAGCTACAGACCATAACACACCAAAAAACAGAATCCACCTGCGATTCGGGTGTTAACAAAATGTGTTTACAAAGAAAGTGAAATACAGTAATACTACCAGCTATATAGATACATAGATTTAGATACTTAGATCCTTAAATTAATATTATTAATTTCTTTAGATACGTGATTACATATTATATTCTCGATCATAAAACAGATAATTCCGGTCCTGGAATCAGACTGGCTGACACCCTTCTGAAGCGGTACCATAATCTCTGGTATACGGACACCCCGGAAATTTGACTTTTTACGTGTGATACATTTTAAAGACTAATTCTTAGCGTAGATAAGAAAACGTAGATAAAAAGCTTGGATTCTCATGTATCTGATACAAGTATCTTTTAATACAGTCTTTGTTGTGCTCTCGAGGATCCTTGTGATATTTTGAGCTCTGGTTGAATGATAAGTGTCGCAGTTTAAATAATTTTCATTGTTAGAAATTATTAAATGCTCGGTTAAAAGCAAGGGAGTTTTTATGTCCGTCATAGTAAAAGAAAATGCCTGACGAAGTAGGGCTTGGACAGTTTCCAAGTGCTTATACAAATGTGCTAAAGAAATAAACAAAAAAAGTTATTTATTCCATTATCATATTGGCTAGCTAATGTCCTGTCCTCGTTAGTTAGATCAACGGAATGTTGTGGTGTTTGTCAATGAAAAAAATAAAGTATTTTCGTTTAAAATGACGGTTAGAAAGAATGTGGACCAGCATAATACTTTGAGTTTACAGCTTGTCCAAACCATTCATTATTTATACTATTAGTAATATCTTCGTTAAAGGCTTTGATGCATAATTAAAGTATTTATGATAAAGGTAGGTTGTGTACTTTTGCCCAACTGAGCAATCTTGCTTTCATAAAATATACCAACTTTTTAATGACTGGTGATTAACATGCTGTAATACACAGTTTAAATTTAAAAGCTCAAATGCTGTACATGAGAGGTTAAGCTTTATTGGCTTCTCCTGGCGGTTTTACAATGTGATTCCGGATACTTTCTGGTATGACATCAAATGATGCCTTACACCATCTGATACTGCTTGAAACTGCGTTTTGATGCGACACGCCCACCGCGGTGTACCGCGACATACCCCATGCCTTTTGAATGGCTGCATCTGTAGCATGTCACAGAACTTTTCATCCCCCTTTGTATAACATATTGCATCCTGTTCTCAGTTTTAAGTTTGCATTGATGTAGCTTCCACCTGGGTCCTTCGGGTTTTGTTTAACTTTCGTTTCTGGCTGTCCATTGAGTTGACCTTGTCATTGTCTTTAAGGATTTTGAATAAAGTCCCCATGCAGTATTCTACATTGAAGACTAATATATTTAATTATTTTAGCCTGACAGAGTAACATTCCTTTATGGATGTAGGATGTAACTGGCTACTTTTCTCTGATATGATTCTAGAGGAGCGATAACTTTTATTAAGAAGGTGTATAAAATAGTGCACAATTCTCACGATCGTCAGCCCTTCTCTAGGAGGCGCTCCGACACTTTTGAATTTTAGTTTCATTATCACATTAAGCTGCCCCTTGTTCCCCGTATATTATTTAAACCTTGTGCCTCTGAAGCTCAGGGCTCTGTACACCTAGAGGCCCGCCGAGCATCAAGTCGCCCCATGTCCACGGCTTGAGGGCATAGGCTTCCGAACGGTGTCCTGACTAGATAAGTCCAGGGCTTGGAGCGCCTGGCCTCATTATCCTTCTTTTAAACTTTCTTGTTCCTGGTTCCATGTCCCCGTTCCCTGTTTTTATTAGTGTCTTGTCTTGGATGGATCTCCTAGTTTTGGATCATGGCATGTGCCCCTGTTTTCCTATTTGGACTGTTTTGGACTCGTTTGCCTGCGCTCCCCCCATGCACATGGATCACTGTCGGCACTGCCCCCTGTTCCTTCCTTCCTTCCTTCCATTCCTTGCCGTGTTTTCCCTGTATCCCATCTCCAGTCTTTTCCGGATTATACCGTCTGCATAGGGTCCTAAACTACGCACTTCACGGGAGTCAGGACCGGCTCCCATTACAACAATAAAATGTTAAACTGGTTAACCTAATTAAATAAACTCTAAAAAATCATGGTGAATTAAGGATAGCTTGGATTGGTCAGCATATAACAGGACCAACACACGTATACAATCATACACTAGACTTAATTACCACTCATAGAGCTGATATTCATCATGTACTAGTCCATCCCATCAATAACTCTTTTTCTGACCACACTTTAATTACTTTTGAGATACAACTGCCCTTGATAGCTGCTGTAAGAAAACCGGCTCAGGGACGCCAAATATGTAATCATAGTGGCTCTCTGAAGGCACCAGTTCTGTAGGGTTTGGGCATTTACTGAGACAATTATTAATTGTAGCAGTAAATCACAAAGTTGTTTCTTTTGATGGCTTTAGAATCCAACCATGTGACATAACTCAAACAACGCACACACACAGGTACTAATACACGAGGATACATTTATTAATACATAGAATATGCATGTAAACCTAACAGATCTTATGGAGAGGGTTATCAGAATACAAAAGGTATATTCGGTCAGTTACAAAGAGTTACATATATCAAGAGGACATACGTTCAGTATATCATTCATTAAGACCGTTTCGTAAATGCACTTGGTTATAACTTCTACATCAGATACTCAAAACAAGTACATAACTCTTAGGAATTAAATTGATATCAACTGGTTGGGATAACAATTGAATTCTCGAGCTGTAATGCATTGAAGTTGAATACTCATCCAATTTCTGGGGATTCAGATCTCCTGCGGGCACAAAGAAACAGTTGCAGGCTGTTGCTGTCCAATCCGTGCTCTCTGGCTCGGTGCCAGGCTGTGCTGTGCGGCTTGCAACGGTGCGCTGCTGATGCTCACTGTTGGCTAGTTAGTAAAGTTTGTGCACAGGAGAAAAGATGACTGTGGGTCCCAGCAAGTCAGGAAGAGGACCGGTTCGTTCCTGATGAAGAGCTAGTTCTGAATAGTGATTCAGCTGTCCACAGTTCCGACCTGTTCACGAGGCCTGCTGCTGGTTACTCTCTGGCAACCTCCACTCTAGACTCTTAGAACAAAGGAAGGTTCTGGCACTCGGACACACTGGCCGTTCCGTGGTTGTCCGGGCTGAGTCTCAGGATGGTCAGGAGGCGCGCTGCGAGAATGTCCTGCCCTTGGGAGCCTTCTGCTCCTGGGCCGTCCTGCCCTGGAATTCTCCTTTGAATTCCCTTTAGAAAAGTCCACAGAATTCTCAGAAATCTACTTGAATCTTACTGAATCTCTCATGCTCTCTGTGTTGCCTGTTTTTACCTGGAGGAATTTCAGCTCGTTGATTGGCTGAAAGTTCCATGGGCATCAGAGTCCCATGTGGGTTACTCGGCCCTACCAGTCCCTGATTGGTTGATCAAGGTGAGATATGAGTCACTTACTCCTGACACTTAGGAATGCAGTCCAGATGTCCAACTGGCACTCCCTAGACAGATAGGCGCCAATGGATGACCATTGATCATGATAGCCAGGCTTAGCTAAGTGCATCCCCCTTTGGTAGCTGTCCTTATCAAAAGAAAACATCTTAAATCAGCCTGCATGAATAGTTTCTCTGTGGCTGCACCACAGAGATGAACAGAGAAATGGGGCCTCATTTGGGAAAGCCCAGAACACTTAATTCTTTCTTATTATTAAGCCTCGCCGCTACATATCCCCCCTTTTTGAAGGTCACGAGGTCTTGAGGCGTTGTTGCCTTCAAAACAAAACAGAGTTAAGTGATGTCCCTTGCCATTAGAACATTAATCTTAAATGTCCACATTACTCCTCGAGAATTCATACCGGAACCAGCATTGGAGACAAACAGGATGAATAACATCTGGAGTATGTATAAACACGGTAGGAGACATTATCTCAGTCTAGGAATTACACATCAGGAAGTTCACTGTCAATATCTGATACCTCTGTAGTAGATATTTGGGGAGAAATCACTTCCTTTCTTTTGACATGCTACCTTTGACTCATTCGTGCTACCCGGAGTACATCTTGATGTGAGAGTACATCATTCAGAGTACACTGTCAGTCATGATCCAGCTACCTGGCAGTAGTGTTACAATAACAACAGTTCCTGTTCCCAGCCCCCCGATAAACAACAACACCTGTGTTGGATATCTGCTAGGGTGGTTTGGAGGTTTGTTCCATTAAAGCAATCTCAACTACCTGTACCTCTTCAGGGCTTACTGTTTCTTGGATTTCTATCAAATTCCTTAGTGTTGCACCTGAAGGCATCCATGACCTCGAGTTTGGTCTTATGTTGTCTGGTTCCAGACCGTACAGTGTTTAGTTACCATGCTGTACTATGGCCTCCTCGGGAACTTGCAGGAAAACTGTTTGATTAGGTAGCTGCATTGCGGTAGCTGTATCATACCTGTCACAAGTCACAGTGTCTGTTAAATGTGGTGTGCTGACCAGCCATTTACTTCCCACCTGCTCTTCATGGGGTTCATTAACCTCCCTCTGCTCGTTAGTAGCTTTACACCCTTCATTGGTGAATCGTTTAGACACAGCCAATGGATAGCTTTGGTAGCCATACCCATCTCAAGATTTGGAACCGAATTCAATCTTGGATTGCCTTCTGGGTGAGCTATGAGCGATGGGGTTAATGTCACATACTCCTCTACTGAGAAGAGTGGAATCAAGTGGGTTGGGAATTGTGCCGTGGTTAGACTGGCTACAGTGGCACTAAACTCCCTTAACAGGTCTTGTGTCAACATTCTGGCCTGTTGCACACAAGCATAAACTCACTGTATAACACCAACAATCATGTCCACTGTTTGGGGAATAAGGTTTAACCCTGTTGCATAGGAAATTGCCTGTAGGGTTTTCCCTAAGCTTTCCAACTTTTGCTGCACCTGCCTTCTTGGCAAACGTGCAACAGTGGCGGCAGCAATCTGTCCTCACAAAAGTCTTTTCGGGTGGCTGATCCCAGTCATCTCCTTCTGAGTGACTGTTGCCTTTCTAAGCTGGCGCAGCATGTACATGGTGTCTTTCTCAGTATGCCATGTGGCATCTTGGGCACCAACATCCTGGAAATCTGTGGAGATCTGACGCAGCTGCTGATGCTGCTCCTCCTTTTCCAGGGCATCTGCTTTTTCGATTTGTTCATGCCTGTGCTCTAGTAACCCTGCAGGGGGCGGTGCAGCGGTGGAGCATGCCTGACCCTCGGCTGAGTGGTCATCTGGAGCACCTGAGTGATCTGGGATTGTTATCCCATTCTCACTGTTCAGGTCCACCCTGCACACTTCCTGATTGAGGAATCCCTCTATCGGCATGTTTACAATCGTTCGCTGGGGGTAGGTGTAGGACACCTGCTCGCTCCTCCCTTCCCTCGCTAGGGGTTCAGGGAGCTGCCCCAGCAGTGGGATAGCTAGTTCACTGTCTTTGAACTCACTATCACCCACCAGGCCCATGTCAGTGCAGGCAGGGATTCTGACACCCCTCTTTGCGATGTGCTGCACTGGCAGGCGGGTGACTTGACCATCCAGCTCCAGTCTGGCTGAACCACTGTTGGTCAGACTCAGACTGACAAACTGAGCTGGTGGCTGTAAGAAAACCGTCTCGGCTTTCATTCCCTGTCCCTTCTGGGGTCTGGGTGTGTTGGCAACCCTGCCGTTGAGGCAGGAACAATCAGGTCAGTCTCACTCACTACCTGGTAGTTGTGAGAAATAATGTTACCTGACTGCAGGTTCCCTGGGTCACAGCAGAGGGAATCCGCATCTGGGATCAGGTGTGTCCACAGCGCAGTAGTCTCAGCGTCCAGCTGGACCTCCTATCTAACCTGTGAATGTTGCACCAGGGGCACCTGGCGGTGGCCCTGTGACAGCTGCTCAAGCAGATCCTCACTAATAGAGGACCTCTCAGGGCTAAGGGTGGGGGCTACATCACCATCCTGCTCTCCTGCCATCTGGATCCCTTCCACCACTGCAGGGTGGTGGTCCAGACCCCTCTTGTGTGCCAGGGTGCACAGGGAAAGCTCCTTTTCATCGCCAGGTGGGGAGATCTGCTCCTCTTTAGGGATGTAAAAGGGGTGTGCTTTACCTGGTGGATCAGGCGGCTGCTCGGAGCACCGCTCCTGTGGCAGGGAGGCTGTTGTGACCTCAGCCGGGACACCACTTCCCTGTATATCCGGGGAACAAGAAAATATTTTTATTTCTTGTCCAGAGGGAACAGAAGGAATCTCCACATAGGCTTCTGTGTTCGGTGGGCACTGTGTGAGCACAGTCTGCCTCTTGGCCCCCCTTTCCTTCTGTACAGAAGGCTTAAGAGCCTTGACCTGTTTCCACACCTTGCCTTTCTGGCGATCCACCAAAGGTTCCTCTCTGAGTCGCATGCCCTTTTCTTTTTCTACTCGTTTGAGCTTGCCGTGTGACATCAAACACCTTTCAACCTCAGTGTCAATCAGTGTCTCACTGTGTAAGACATCTCCCATGGCAGCCTTGAGGTAAAAGCTTCCTGCTTTTCCTCTGTGTTTTACTGCCTGCTCTGTGACTTCAGGGGTGGAGTCAGCACTCGCTTGGGAGTGGCTGACCTTATCCAGGCAGGAACCCTTCCGCTCAATCAGATAGACTGAGGTAGGGAGGGAGAGGGGGCGGGTCTCCGCCTCCTCCAGTGGAGAGTATCAGCTCATTCACGCTTCCGGCAGCCTTGGGGAGCGGTTGTCCCTGTCCTAATAAAGCTTGTTCAAGCCTGGCCAGGCGGGCGGCTACTGAATGCTTTTGTTCAGCTTTATCTAGCCCTTTCCCTCCCCCGGTGTTCTCATGGCAATTAGGACGCTGGGTGCGGTCCTGTGTGCCTGCTTTGGAACGGGGCTTAGCCAGCTCAGGTGCCGGTGCTCCTTCGAGCAGGGGGGAATGAACCCTGCTGGCTCTGACGGCGAACACAGTCGCTTTAACAGCTTTTTGCTCAGAGCGACTTTGGACATCATACTCCCAGGCTTTCTGCACGAATCTCTTAATATCAGTCATTTTCATGGTCTGTGCATCTGTATGCATTAAGATCATCTTTCTGACTGACGGGTGGAGATTCGCAATGAATAAACCCTTGAAATGTGTGTTCTCTTCGCAACCCTCATCATTTCGCCCTGCAAAATAAGTTCGTCTAAGTCTCTCGTAATATTCGCGAGGGGACTCTGCTCTCTCGTGCTTAATGTTAAGTGCGGCGGCTATCGCGGCAGTCAGGTCAATAAACGCACTGTATTCTTCGATAAGTGCTTGACATAGCTGCTCAAAGTCATTACAGACTTCTTTCATCTGCCTAGCCATCCACTCATGTACAGCTCTGCTGGTAGTTTTTCTGACCAGAAACACTTTCTCCTGTTCTGTGGCGTTTCGCAGGTACTGCAGGGTATACCTGAGGTCTTGAATATAACTCTCGATATTATTCTCTGACACTGCAGGGTCAAATCTCTCTATGTCCTTCGCTAGCTCTCTCAGAGAATGGAGATTTATTCTAGCTTCTCCGCTGACGGAGATATGGCAGAGATCGTGGTCAGACCTGTCGCTGCTAGAGAGAGTGCTTAATAGCGACTCGAATTCAGACCTTTTAGCAACCATCGTTAAACTTAAAAAGTATTACTTTTAAGTACGAAATCACAGTTTTACCACAGAAAACCACAAGATCATGTATGCAATCAACCCGGTAGATCACAAAACAATCAAGCACTGCTTAAAGAGCAAGGGGAACTTTTTTCTTTCGGCTTTCAGCACACTGTATTGTCGTGTATGAAACCCGCGGCGTTTTATTGAATTATTCCGCTTGGTTGACTCATTTCAGTCTTGCCACTCCCACCCAGGGACGCCAAATATGTAAGAAAACCGGCTCAGGGACGCCAAATATTTAATCATAGTGGCTCTCTGAAGGCACCAGTTCTGTAGGGTTTGGGCATTTACTGAGACAATAATTAATTGTAGCAGTAAATCACAAAGTTGATTCTTTTGATGGCTTTAGAATCCAACCATGCGACATAACTCAAACAACGCACACACACAGGTACTAATACACGAGGATACATTTATTAATACATAGAATATGCATGTAAACCTAACAGATCTTATCGAGAGGGTTATCAGAATACAAAAGGTATTTTCGGTCAGTTACAAAGAGTTACATATATCAAGAGGACATACGTTCAGTATATCATTCATTAAGACCGTTTCGTAAATGCACTTGGTTATAACTTCTACATCAGATACTCAAAACAAGTACATAACTCTTAGGAATTAAATTGATATCAACTGGTTGGGATAACAATTGAATTCTCGAGCTGTAATGCATTGAAGTTGAATACTCATCCAATTTCTGGGGATTCAGATCACCTGCGGGCACAAAGAAACAGTTGCAGGCTGTTGCTGTCCAATCCGCGCTCTCTGGCTCGGTGCCAGGCTGTGCTGTGCGGCTTGCAACGGTGCGCTGCTGATGCTCACTGTTGGCTAGTTAGTAAAGTTTGTGCACAGGAGAAAAGATGACTGTGGGTCCCAGCAAGTCAGGAAGAGGACCGGTTCGTTCCTGATGAAGAGCTAGTTCTGAATAGTGATTCAGCTGTCCACAGTTCCGACCTGTTCACGAGGCCTGCTGCTGGTTACTCTCTGGCAACCTCCACTCTAGACTCTTAGAACAAAGGAAAGTTCTGGCACTCGGACACACTGGCCGTTCCGTGGTTGTCCGGGCTGAGTCTCAGGATGGTCAGGAGGCGTGCTGCGAGAATGTCCTGCCCTTGGGAGCCTTCTGCTCCTGGGCCATCCTGCCCTGGAATTCTCCTTTGAATTCCCTTTAGAACAGTCCACAGAATCCTCTCCAGAATCTTACTGAATCTCACTGAATCTCTTCGAATCTCCCTTTCTGAATCTTACTGAATCTCTCAGGCTCTCTGTGTTGCCTGTTTTTACCTGGAGGAATTTCAGCTCGTTGATTGGCTGAAAGTTCCATGGGCATCAGAGTCCCACGTGGGTTACTCGGCCCTACCAGTCCCTGATTGGTTGATCAAGGTGAGATATGAGTCACTTACTCCTGACACTTAGGAATGCAGTCCAGATGTCCAACTGGCACTTCCTAGACAGATAGGCGCCAATGGATGACCATTGATCATGATAGCCAGGCTTAGCTAAGTGCATCCCCCTTTGGGAGCTGTCCTTATCAAAAGAAAACATCTTAAATCAGCCTGCATGAATAATTTCTCTGTGGCTGCACCACAGAGATGAACAGAGAAATGGGGCCTCATTTGGGAAAGCCCAGAACACTTAATTCTTTCTTATTATTAAGCCTCGCCGCTACACTGCCAAGGAGAAGACTATTACAACACGACACATTACAGGAGAACGTCATTTAATTTTGTGAAAACGATGAACAATGCTAACTTCATCTCCAGTAATAATGTTGCCGAAATCACACATAACTATATTACAGTGTTTAGACAGGCCCTTGACGAAATTGTCCCGTTAAAGACTGAGGAAGTCAAAGCCACTAGATACTCTCCGTAGTATAATGATCACACACGAACCCCTAAAAAGGAGTGCCGCAAACTAGAGCACAATTGGAGGACTACAAGTATTCAAGTGAGCATGGACTGATAGCCTACAGCAATATAAAAAAGCCCTACACAGAGCTTGTTTGGCCTACTACTCTGAACTTATTAAAACCAATAAAAATAACCCTCACTACCTATTTAAGACAATAGCTAATCTTACAAATAAGACCAATTTCATAGCACCATCTAACTTTAGAAATGATGATTTCATGAAAAACACCATCAGGCTTCAAACACAATCAAATAAACCGCAAAGAAGTCTGGTACAGAAACAATATGAGCACCTCTTCAGTGTTTTTCAATAAGTTAATGAACAAGAACTCAAGAAATTAATTATTAAGACAAAGTCAACCACCTGTCCGCTAGATACCATCCCCACTCAGCTAGTCAAAGATTCCCTCAAAGTACTGGCAGGACCTATAATTAGTATGATGAACACATCCCTTGCATCAAACTTTGAACCTGATCAATTTAAGGCTGCTGTTGTAAGACCGCTCCTTAAAAAGACAAATTTGGATCCACAAGTTCTTAACAACTACAGGCCTGTCTCAAACATCCCATTTCTATCTAAAATTCTTGAGAGAATAGTTGTGGCCCAACTTCAATCATATCTGGACTCAAATAATATACTTGAGAAATTCCAGTCTGGTTTCCACAGCACTGAAACTGCATTAACAAGAGTCGTAAATTATATTTTTGGCTACTGATGTGGGAAAGCAACAGTGCCTGTTCTTCTAGATCTTAGTGCTGCCTTTGACAAGGGTGACCACACTGTTTTGTTACAGAGTTTGAGGTTGGCTTATGTGGAACCGTTCTTAAGTGGTTTACTTCATAATTAACTAATCATATTCATTATGTTCAAATATCTAATAATTGTACTGCTTCATCAATGTCACCAGTTCAATTTGGGGTACAAGGGGGGATCAGTGCTGGGACCAATTTTGTTCTCTCTCTACATGCTGCTGCTAGGTAGAATAATACAAAAACATTATATTAACTTTCATTCATATGCTGATGACATTCAAATATACATTTTGTTTACACCTAATGACAACTCGTCTATTATCACTTTAGTGATAATTATTGCATTCAAGAAGTAAAGACTTGGATGTGTGAAAAGATTTTGTTACTCAACTCTGATAAAACTGAGGTTCTGTTGTTTGGAGGAAACAATACTAATAGGAATGCTATAACTTCAACTTAACTCAGAGGATTTAAAAAGTTGCCTGAAAGACTCAGCATGTAACCAAGGCGTCATATTAGACACAAGGCTCTCATTTAACTCTCATGTTAAAACAGTATCAAAAACATGCTTCCTACAGTTAAGAAATATTGCAAAACTAAGGCAATTTCTCTCCACTCAAGACACAGAGTAATTAATATATGCTCTTGTATACAGCAGGTTAGAGTACTGCAATGCCCTACTATCAGAGCATCAGCACGACACCGTCGCAATCCGCACAGCACAGCCTGGTGTACCGGCAATGCTTGTTAATAAGACAGAATTAAGTGTTGCTGTGCTTTCCCAAATGAGGCCTCATCTCTCCCTTCATGCAGGCTGATTAAAGATGTTTTCTTTTAATAAGGGACAGCTCCCAAAGGGGGATGCACTTAGCTAAGCCTGGATATCATGATTAATGGTCATCCATTGGCTCCTGTCTGTCTAGGGAGTGCCAGATGGACATCTGGACTGCATTCCTAAGTGTAAGGAGTAAGTGACTCATATCTCACCTTGATCAACCAATCAGGGACTGGTAGGGCTGAGTAACCCACGTGGGTCTCTGATGCCCATGGAACTTTCGGCCAATGAATGAGCTGAAGTTCCTCCACGTAAAAACAGGCAATACAGAGCTCCAAGACTATTCTGAGACAATTCTAAAGGGAATTCAAAGGAGAATTCCAGGGCAGGACGGCCCAGGAGCAGAAGGCTCCCAAGGGCAGGACATTGTCGCAGAGCGCCTCCTGACCATCCTGAGACTCAGCCCGGACAACCACGGAATGGCCAGTGTGTCTGAGTGCCAGAACTTTCCTTTGTTCTAAGAGTCGAGAGCAGAGGTTGCCAGAGAGTAACCAGAGGATCTGTGGACAGCTGAATCAGTATTCAGATCTAGCGCTTCATCAGGAACGAACCGGTCCTCTTCCTGACTTGCTGGGACCCACAGTCATCTTTTCTCCTGAGCACAACTTTGCTAGTTAAAGCCAACACTAACTAGTGAGAGCAGCGCAGAGCATCAGCAGCGCACCGTCGCAAGCCGCACAGCACAGCCTGGCACGCAGCCAGAGAGCACGGATTGGACAGCAACAGCCTGCAACTGTTTCTTTGAGTACGCAGGAGATCTGAATCCCCAGAGATCCCCAGAGATTGGATGAGTATTCAACTTCAATGCATTACAGCTCGAGAATTCAATTGTTATCCCAACCAGTTGATATCAATTTAATTCCTAAGAGTTATGTACTTGTTTTGAGTATCTAATGTAGAAGTTATAACCAAGTTCATTTACGATACGGTCTAAATGAATGATATACTGAACGTATGTCCTCTGGATATATGTAACACTTCGTAACTGATTGAATATATACCTTTTGTATTCTGATAACCCTCTCGATAAGATCTGTTAGGTTTACATGCATATTCTATGTATTAATATATGTATCCTCGTGTATTAGTACCTGTGTGTGTGCGTTTTTTGAGTTATATCGCATGGTTGGATTCTAAGGCCATCAAAAGATTAATAATTGTCCCAGTAAATGCCCAAACCCTACAGAACTGGTGCCTTCAGAGAGCACACTACACTGGCATGGAGCCAGAGAGCCCACAGGAGATCTGAATCCCCAGAGATTGGATGAGTATTCAACTTCAATGCAATACAGCTTGAGAATTCAATTGTAATCCCAACCAGTTGATATTACTTTAATTCCTAAGAGTTATGTACTTGTTTTGAGTATCTAATGTAGAAGTTGTAACCAAGTTTAGTTACGAAACGGCCTAAATGAATGATATACCGATTGTATGTCCTCTTGATATGTGTAACTCTTTGTGATTGATTAAATATATACCTTTTGTATTCTGATAACCCTCTTGATAAGATCTGTTAGGTTTACATGCATATTCTATGTATTAATATATGTATCCTCTTGTATTAGTACCTGTGTGTGTGCGTCGTTTGAGTTATACCGCATGGTTGGATTCTAAGGCCATTAAAATAATCAATTTCGTGATTTACGGCTACAATTAATAATTTTCCCCGTAAATGCCCAAACCCTACAGAACTTTTGCGTCGTGAGAGCCCACTACACAGTGTAATAATGTCACTTGCCGACTATTTCGGACAAACCCCTCTCGCCCAAAACCAAACAAAAGCGTCAAGAAAGACAACAGAAAGAAGGCGAGCAAGATGGCGAATTCACTGGGGGAGACGGTATTGTTGAGACCAATCTAATCATAGAAAAAGTAACATCAAACATCGCCAAAATATTAGATTCAAAACTCGCAACGATTCGAGAACCTGTTGCTGCTATTTCCACTAAAATGGACATAGTGATTAAAAGAATAGATGAAGTGGAACAGCGAGTTTCTGACCTGGAAGACGGCAGTGTAACAGCGGACAACAGGATACGGGTGTTTGAGAGAGACCTGCGCAAGGCACTGGATCATCGTGAAGACTTCGAAAATAGAAGCCGGCGGAAAATGTGAGAATCTTCGGCCTAAAAGAAAACATTGAAGGAAACAACCCAGTTGGGTTTTTTGAGAGATGGATCCCTGAAACCCTTGGCATGGAAATGAAGGGGGACAAAATCAAATTGGAACGTTGACATCGCACGGGACCCCGGAGCAAGTCGGGGAGGGCGGAACACCTGTACCCCGGGCCATGCTGGTGAGGCTGCACAACTACCGGGATAAGCAGAAGGCAATGGAAGCGGCCAGGGCCAAGAAAGAAATCATTGTGGAAGGGAAAAGAGTCTCCATCTTTCAAGACTTCTCTCGGTCGAGGTGCAGAAAAAGAGGGCGGAAACAGCCGAAGTGAGAAGGAGGCTGCATGATGCTGGACTGAGGTATTCGTTCCTGTATCCAGCCATCATTAAATTGTTTGATGCCTCGGGGGGTTCCACTACTCTTTCCAGCTTAAAAGAAGCAGAGAACTTCCTTAAAAATATTAAACAGCAATCCTCCACATCTGAATAGAATGTAAGAGGTCTGCTGCTAAACGAGCAGCCTTGGCTTTAGTTTGTAGAACTGATCAAGCAGAGAACTGAGCGGTTATGCCTGCAATAAGAATCTTTTCTGACACTTTAAATGTTTACTATTTTTAAGATTCTGTTATTAATGTTAATGTTGAGATATAGATGATACTGTTTTGTATAGAAATTTAAGACTGTGACGAATTGTTTTGGAGAGGAGTAGACAGTTTTTGTTTTAGTATAATAGTTGAACCCCCTGTAACTGAGCCTACTTTATTGCTGATTGCCGCAGCTGTGTGACTAGCAGTAACCTTTAGTTTCACTTCTCTGTTAACTACGCAGAGAAGCTAAACAAATTTGTGGGACCTTAGTTTAGTTTGCAGTCTAGCAATCTTGTTCTAAGACTCCTCTTTCTGTCTTTATCACTGTTAATCAATGTTCAGAAGATTAACAAAGTTCCTTTGTTTCTTTTTTAAATACCTGACAAGTGCTGTTACCTCATGTACTGTGTGTGGTCACATACTGAATTTTTGTTTTCTCTCTCCAAGACATTGTTTTATTTTTTATTCTTCTTCTCTTTTCTCTTTAAAATGTATGGAACGGGTATGTGCAGCTGCTCTATTTGCTTTTCACTCTTATGTTGCATTATACTACAATTCAGCCACTGCGTTACCGTATTACAACTAAAAACACCATGAATAATGTTAAGATACGCAGTTGGAATGTAAAAGGGGTGAATAGCAAAGTAAAAAGGAAAAAGATTCTGAATGTCCTGAAACAAGATAAGATTCAAATAGCATTTTTACAGGAAACGCACTTGAATGATCTTAAAAAACTTAAAAGGGAATGGGTAGGTCAAGTTTATTACTCATCATTCTCCACCAAACAAAGAGGCATGGTTATTCTCATTCATAAGAATCTCCCATTTACAGTCAACTTAACTTATCTGGATAATGAAGGTAGAGGGGTAATAGTTAAAGGATTACTATATGGGGAAGATGTGGTGATAGGATGTTTACAGATGCAGCCATTCAAAATGGGTGGGGTATTTCGCGGCATACCCCGGTGGGCGTGTCGCGGTATCACACAGTATCAAGGGGTTAATCGCGTCATTTGACGTCATGCTGGAAAGTATCCGGCATCACCCTGTAAAACCGCCAGGGGGAGCTTAACCTCTCATGTACAGCATTTGAGCTTTTAAATTTGAACTGTGTATTACAGCATGTTAATCATCAGTCATTAAAATATTGGTATATTTTATGAAAGCAAGATTGCTC
The DNA here is from genome assembly GCF_059453375.1 of Lepisosteus platostomus. Classification (NCBI taxonomy): domain Eukaryota; kingdom Metazoa; phylum Chordata; class Actinopteri; order Semionotiformes; family Lepisosteidae; genus Lepisosteus; species Lepisosteus platostomus. The sequence goes on along the minus strand of NC_142612.1, from coordinate 46,295,027 downwards.
AGTTGGACAAAAGTACACAACCTACCTTTATCAGAAATATTTATGCATCAAAGCCTTTACCGAAGATATTACTAATAGTATTATAATGAATGACTTTGGACAAGCTGTATACTCAAAGTATAATTTCTTTAGCACATTTGTACAAGCACTTGGAATCTGTCCAAGCCTTACTTTGTCAGGCATTTTCTTTTACTTCAACGGGGCATAAAAACTTCCTTGCTTTTAACAGGGCAATTCATAATTTCTAGCTACGAAAATGATTTAAAATGCGACACCTATCATTCAACTAGAGCTTAAAACATCACAAGGAAAAATACACACCGGTATTCCATTTCTCCCTAAACATTGTAAGCTTCGAAGTCTTTAACTAACGTGATACCGGAGTCAACAAGCATACTTTTAGAATTTGATTAAAAGGGAATATAATATGGAATCGCGTATCTCAAGAATTTAATAACGGTATGATTACATCCATGTACCGCGGCAGGGCTGTGTAGGGCTGTTTCACCTGCCTGTTCATTCAAGCTGTCTTGTAGCCTACTGGTCTAGGTGCGTGACTACCAGCTGGCAGGTTGTGTTCAAATCCAGCTGGTGCTGGACTTTTCATTTTTATTTATTTATTTTTTAATCGCGTAACATAAACATATTACCGTATGCAAACTGTACTGTATACAGTATGTATATGTATATTTAATGTCTTAACTGTGCCCGTTTAATTGAATTTAAAAAAATTATTTAACACGAACATTAAGTTGTTTACATCTTCCGCCTGAGAACAGTCACCCGTTGCTACCCAACGCAGAATGGTGATTGGCTGACACTATCTGACACCCCTCTGATTGGAGAAAAAAGAAGTGCTGGTTTGCTATACATACTGTACCAGGAAGAGGATTTCTTTCTATTCAAAACGTGTATTTTAAAAGTTTAAGAAGTAAAACCCTTACAGCGTACACAGATTTCTAAACTGATCAGGATCGTTATCTTTGTCTTATGCATAATAATGTTCACCACTCTGTCCAGCAAATTAATAATAAACTTTATTTTATATAGCGTTTTAAACGAATAAGTAATTAGATTGCTCATAAACCTAATCACTTGCTTTTTCTTTTTATTTAGGCTCAGATTTCAACTATAGATCGTATTATTAATAACCATAATAACAACCAACCAACAAAAACAACCATATAAACATAATGGTGGTGCTGGACCTTCCAGTTTTATTTATTTATTTTTTTAATCGCGTAACATAAACATATTACCGTATGCAAACTGTACTGTATACAATATGTATATGTATATTTAATGTCTTAACTGTGCCCGTTTAAGTATTGAATATTCATATCTAATTTTACCACTGAAGGGAAATCTTAACATAAACATACAGTATATTGCTGGTCTCGGTACTTTAAAGAAAAAAATACACACCGGTATTCCATTTCTCCCTAAACATTGTAAGCTTCGAAGTCTTTAACTAACGTGATACCGGAGTCAACAAGCATACTTTTAGAATTTGATTAAAAGGGAATATAATATGGAATCGCGTATCTCAAGAAATTAATAACGATATAATTATATTCATGTTGCAAAAGAACTGCAACGGACATAAAAACTCCCTTGCATGGTTTCATTACGACCAGAATCGGTCTTGAGATATTTTTAACTTGATTTACAGTATTTGAGAGGTATGTCTTAACACCGATACTACAGTGCTTAAGTACTGCTCACGTATATGTTTCTAGGTTTATATTATGCATTTCATACGGTCAAATTACTTTTGAGCAACTAATAAGAAGCGCGAAACGGTATGCGTTTTACTTTCGTTTTGTGCTGGGACCCGTGGGTTGATTAGAGATATCAAGTACATACAAGTCATTTTTTAAATGTTGTAGTTCGTCTTGAAAAAATGTTACGAGTACATCATCTATCAAGAATTACACAGGTTCTGTTTCCATATTGCGGATTTTGGTTACGTAATATTATTTTCTAGATTTCACGTTGTGAGTATGATGGGATGTCTGATGGGATGTTTCTAAAAATCCATCCTCTGTAAAACGTCTTCTCTAGTTGTCCTGCATATGTATTCGCTAATGAAGCTGTGTGTTCTGAGCCTGGATCTCTACATTTCTGTATGAACCAGCTTAGAGGGCTAAAGACAGCTTGTGTTTAAATTGAGTGTAAGGCAATTTATGCTTCTAAAGTCATGGTCAGCATTTATTATTGTACTGTGCTGTAAACTTGTTCTGTGCCAAGTCACATTATTTTATAGCGTTTTTATAGCGTTATCAAATACGGTGTTACTGTAGTTTCCTGACTCCCATGTCACATGGTCTGTGATTGAAACCTGTAAAACCGGTTTAATTCGTCACAGCCAGCACTCTTCAGGTGTGAGGGTCTTCTGCTCAGAATGAAACGCTAAAATGTTTGTGTATATTCTAATGGTAGTGGGGGCAGGGTGTGTGGGAACAGGTTTGGTTGAAATTGCATTGGAGATCTATGTTCTTCACACCTGAAACATTTTCTCTGAAAGCATTTTCTTCGCAGTTTAACCGATCTTGTTACAGCATGTTACAGTTTACTATTATTAACCATATTAATTATAACCATATGAAATATATGGCGCTGAAATATGACGCAGTGGTGGCCTGACACGGTGAGGTGCCCTGGCGCCATATATTTCATGGATATTATGGAATATAATGGATGGATATCTTATTTATCTTTCTAGTTCACAGGTTTGCATGCATAATTTAATTTTGAAAGCCACTGAGACATCAGGTACTACTGTTGTATTTATGAAAAAGAAACAAAACAAAAAACATACTAACAACTGTGCCATCCTACTCCTTAGTTAATACATTTTATTATTCATAAACAGTTAACATTGTTAGCAAAATATTTTGAATTATATTTAACCCTATTTTTTCTTTAGTTTTGTATTTAACTTATTATATGATAGTCAGACTTAATGTATATTTGAACAATGAAAATATATTTTTACAAGATTTTACATTAAGCACTTAAAATTAATATGGTTAATAATAGTAAACTGTAACATGCTGTAACAGGATCGGTTAAACTGCGAAGAAAATGCTTTCAGAGAAAATGTTTCAGGTGTGAAGAACATAGATCTCCAATGCAATTTCAACCAAACCTGTTCCCACACACCCTGCCCCCACTACCATTAGAATATACAGTGCCTTGCGAAAGTATTCGGCCCCCTTGAACTTTTCAACCTTTTGCCACATTTCAGGCTTCAAACATAAAGATATAATTTTTTTATTTTATGTGAAGAATCACCAACAAGTGGGACACAATTGTGAAGTGGAACGAAATCTATTGGATTTTTGAAACTTTTTTAACTAATAAAAAAATGAAAAGTGGGGCGTGCAAAATTATTCGGCCCCCTTGCGTTAATACTTTGTAGAGCCACCTTTTGCTGCGATTACAGCTGCAAGTCGCTTGGGGTATGTCTCTATCAGTTTTGCACATCGAGAGACTGAAATTCTTGCCCATTCTCCCTTGCAAAACAGCTCGAGCTCAGTGAGGTTGGATGGAGAGCGTTTGTGAACAGCAGTTTTCAGCTCTTTCCACAGATTCTCGATTGGATTCAGGTCTGGACTTTGACTTGGCCATTCAAACACCTGGATACGTTTATTTGTGAACCATTCCTTTGTAGATTTTGCTGTATGTTTGGGATCATTGTCTTGTTGGAAGATAAATCTCCGTCCCAGTTTCAGGTCTTTTGCAGACTCCAACAGGTTTTCATCCAGAATGGGCCTGTATTTGGCTGCATCCATCTTCCCCTCAATTTTAACCATCTTCCCTGTCCCTGCTGAAGAAAAGCAGGCCCAAACCATGATGCTGCCACCACCATGTTTGACAGTGGGGATGGTGTGTTGAGGGTGATGAGCTGTGTTGCTTTTACGCCAAACATATCGTTTTGCATTGTGGCCAAAAAGTTCGATTTTGGTTTCATCTGACCAGAGCACCTTCTTCCACATGTTTGGGGTGTCTCCCAGGTGGCTTGTGGCAAACTTTAGATGAGACTTTTTATGGATATCTTTGAGAAATGGCTTTCTTCTTGCCACTCTTCCATAAAGGCCAGATTTGTGCAGTGTAAGACTGATTGTTGTCCTATGGACAGACTCTCCCACCTCAGCTGTAGTTCTCTGCAGTTCATCCAGAGTGATCATGGGCCTCTTGGCTGCACGTCTGATCAGTCTTCTCCTTGTCTGAGCTGAAAGTTTAGAGGGACGGCCAGGTCTTGGTAGATTTGCAGTGGTCTGATACTCCTTCCATTTCAAGATGATCGCTTGCACAGTGCTCCTTGGGATGTTTGAAGCTTGGGAAATCTTTTTGTATCCAAATCCGGCTTTAAACTTCTCCACAACAGTATTACGGACCTGCCTGGTGTGTTCCTTGGTCTTCATGATGCTCTCTGCGCTTTCAACAGAACCTTGAGACTATCACAGAGCAGGTGCATTTATACAGAGACTTGATTACACACAGGTGGATTCTATTTATCACCATCAGTCATTTAGGACAACATTGGATCATTCAGAGATCCTCGCTGAACTTCTGGAGTGAGTTTGCTGCACTGAAAGTAAAGGGGCCGAATAATTTTGCACGCCCCACTTTTCATTTTTTTATTAGTTAAAAAAGTTTCAAAAATCCAATAGATTTCGTTCCACTTCACAATTGTGTCCCACTTGTTGGTGATTCTTCACATAAAATAAAAAAAATATATCTTTATGTTTGAAGCCTGAAATGTGGCAAAAGGTTGAAAAGTTCAAGGGGGCCGAATACTTTCGCAAGGCACTGTACACAAACATTTTAGCGTTTCATTCTGAGCAGAAGACCCTCACACCTGAAGAGTGCTGGCTATGACGAATTAAACCGGTTTTACAGGTTTCAATCACAGACCATGTGACATGGGAGTCAGGAAACTACAGTAACACCGTATTTGATAACGCTATAAAAACACTATAAAATAATGTGACTTGGCACAGAACAAGTTTACAGCACAGTACAATAATAAATGCTGACCATGACTTTATAAGCATAAATTGCCTTACACTCAATTTAAACACAAGCTGTCTTTAGCCCTCTAAGCTGGTTCATACAGAAATGTAGAGATCCAGGCTCAGAACACACAGCTTCATTAGCGAATACATATGCAGGACAACTAGAGAAGACGTTTTACAGAGGATGGATTTTTAGAAACATCCCATCAGTGACATCACTGAAGTCAACTCCTAGGTACTGTAACTGTCGTGTGGATAGTTTCACAAGAATCAGACAAAGGTTTAAGCATCGCTTGTTCTAGATAAAACTGCAAAAAAAAAACAACAACCTATAATGTACTTCTTTGCGGCTCTGTTTGCCCAAATCATATATTCACAACGTGAAATCTAGAAAATAATATTACGTAACCAAAATCCGCAATATGGAAACAGAACCTGTGTAATTGTTGATAGATGATGTACTCGAAACATTTTTTCAAGATGAACTACAAAATTTAAAAAATGACTTGTATGTACTTGATATCTCTAATCAATCCACGGGTCCCAGCACAAAACGAAACTAAAACGCATACCGTTTCGCGCTTCTTATTAGTTGCTCAAAAGTAATTTGACCGTATGAAATGCATAATATAAACCTAGAAACATATACGTGAGCAGTACTTAAGCACTGTAGTATCGGTGTTAAGACATACCTCTCAAATACTGTAAATCAAGTTAAAAATATCTCAGGACCGATTCTGGTCATAATGAAACCATGTTTCGTGTATGTTTTCTTTAAAGTACCGAGACCAGCCATATACTGTATGTTTATGTTCCAAAATTAATATCGTTTATGGCCTTCACACGCGTTGCAGTATGCTGCTATTCTTTTTGTGCTCAGCTACTAAGATTTCCCTTCAGTGGTAAAATTAGATATGAATATTCAATACTTAAACGGGCACAGTTAAGACATTAAATATACATATACATACTGTATACAGTACAGTTTGCATACGGTAGTATGTTTATGTTCCTAAATCAATCTCTTTTATGAGCATGTGAAAGGCATGGTGAATCACTGTACTTTGCATGATTGGAAACAAATGCGTGATTGCGAAATGCTGTGGTGTTACTTTTACAAAGACGGTCAATGAAAAAAAGAATGTTGACCAGGGCAATACTTTGAGTTTACACTTACAGCTTGTCAAAGGTCATTCATTATTAATACTATTAGTAATATCTTCGTTAAAGACTTTGATGGCGACAGCTCAAAACATGAGAGGTTGAGCTTTATTAGCTCCACCTTGCGGAAATTCTGGATACTATTATTTTGCTTGCTGTATTATAGGAGAATTTACGGTAACTTGCGGTATTTACCGGTAACTCGCGGTAGACTGCGTACAGCGTACCACAAAATAATGCGGTATCGCCCGCGCATTTTGAATGGCTGCATCTGTATATTGATACCATATCCCCAGTACTGCTCCTCAGGCCTAACAAGCACACTGTTGGTCCACCTTAGGAAGCATCAGACATAGAAACGGTAACAACATCCTTCTTTCTTTTCACTCAGTCTCTGGTGCAGTGGCTCGGTGAAAGTGCGATGCGTGGATCCATTGATCTCATCCTATCACTCAGATGGCACAGTCAGTAGTTAGTGACACTTGATATGGTCCCTCCCAGCAGGACTGCAATGTCTGGCAGGGTATCTCTTCTTCACCCACATCCACTCGCCAGGTATCCAGTCATGTCTTCCCTGTACCGGAGGTCCCCAAGCATCCAGCACCTGTTCATGAGCCCTGTGCACCGCTTCAGTTAACAAACCTACAGTACTGTAATAGAGAGTAAGTAAATTCAACAGTCCGTTTATAATAATAATAATTATAATAATAATAATTGCTTACACTTATATAGCGCTTTTCTGGACACTCCACTCAAAGCGCTTTACAGGTAATGGGGACTCCCCTCCACCACCACCAATGTGCAGCATCCACCTGGATGATGCGACGGCAGCCATAGTGCGCCAGAACGCTCACCACACATCAGCTATCAGTGGGGAGGAGAGCAGAGTAATGTAGCCAATTCATAGAAGGGGATTATTAGGAGGCCATGATTGGTAAGGGCCAATTGGAAATTTGGCCAGGACACCGGGGTTACACCCCTACTCTTTTCGAGAAGCACCCTGGGATTTTTAATGACCACAGAGAGTCAGGACCTCGGTTTTACGTCTCATCCGAAGGACGGTGCCTGTTTACAGTATAGTGTCCCCATCACTATACTGGGGCATTAGGACCCACATGGACCACAGGGTGAGCGCCCCCTGCTGGCCCCACTAACACCTTTAGCCAAACTTGGCCCTCCAGGGAGTTTCTTTGGCTGCCCGTGATGATCTCAAATGGGCTCAGTCTCACAGTTCCGTTTGTTCCAGCCCACAAACTGCACAGGACCGCAGGTAAAGCATCTACCCACGGTGTTCCTTCAGTTGATATTTCCTTAGTTGGTCTTTCAGACTGTGGGTGATGGGGGCACTGTAACTTCCACATCACCCCTAGTGAGGCGATTACAACCTGGCATATCTTCCCAGTTTAGTACGCGCCTAGATCAGTATCCAAGGGGCAGGGAAGTCCTCACCACTAATCATCTTTGTCATACACCTGGGTATCCGCCAACATGAATTTCTGGCTACAAAATGGCATTGGGCTGTGAGAGCATGCAGGGAATCTGGTGTGCTGACGGCCTCACACCCTATCATCATACAACCCCACATTCTTTTCACATTTTTTCTACCCACATCTATTAGAGGCTTCAACCTGAATTCTCCCTTTTCCCCAGTAGAGGTTTCACATAGGTCTCCGACTCCTGCTCTCCCCGTGCCTCTCCCCTGGCATCTGCATCTGCACGGTTGTTCCCTTGAGTTACTGGAATTATTTATTGTGTTATTTACACCTTACTACAGCTACTTCAGTCTGCAGCTGTAAAACTACAAATTAGTTCAGATACAAATCCAGTATTCTTAACTGGAGTCCCTGCCGTTGTGAGAGAATCCTATTTCTCCATAGCCATCCAGAATTGTGGTCTACATGCAACAAATACATACATTTTATACATATACAGTAACCCTTTAACATCTTTCTTTTTACAATTTTCCATCAGGGCTCTAAACTGGATTGCTGCGCTGAGGCAGTGGAGGGGCATTTTCCGGTCGTTTGCACCTTGAATTCTGAGGTAACAGCTCAGCCTGTTCTCTGTTCTCCCTCATGCATCAGAGAGGACCCATCAGTAAACAGTTTTACATTTTCTTAAATTTTCACGGTCCCCCACCTTTTGGCTACAGCATCTAATGGTATAATAGTGCCTACCTCCATGCTCCTTTGTCAGCAGAGCTGCCCAGAACCCTTTTTCCACACTTACATACAAAGGAATGGTTGATCCATCTGAGGAAACCCCAGTCTCAGTACCTGTAAGAGAGCTTGTTTCAAATTATTACAGGCGGCTTTTGCTGCTGGAACCAAGGCAATCTTGTCCTTGTACTGCACTCCCCCCTTAAGCAGATCTGTTAAAAGGTGTGCTCACCCCGTAAAAACATTGCACCCAGGCCCTGTTAAAATTACACAATGCTAGACACAAAAGGGCCTTATCATAACTGCTAAATAACTCTAAACCCTGAAGCAACGCTTTCTGCAGTTTCTTTTAAATTGACATGTATATTCTTGTTTACACTAATTGATTTATCCAATTTCTGTGAAATATACCCTATGTAAACTCCTCACACCTTCATGCACATATTTCTCCCTATCTGTCGGTGGAGATTATTCTGTTCTGCAAATCTCACAGTGGTGTTATCCCCAGTTATGATTCTAAACCTACAGCATTTCAGCATGTCTGGTTTCGAAACTTTTGTTTCCACTATTACAACTAATTGTACAGTATATAAATATAAAAACTGTTTATCTAACTCCTTTTAAGTCCACCTGTACTGTACTTATACGTTTCAGACGCTCTCATATTTTCCAATCTCTTAAAGTTGATTTTAGTTACGTCTCTAGCCAGTCCAGCTGGCTAAACACACTCGCACCATCATTTAGTATACCAAAACTCACAGTTACACACATACATGCCAGCACACAAATTCATAAAACACACATACACATTGAGAATATATTTTTTCTCTTCGTACTACAACGCGCTGTATTTTGTTTCACTTCTACATGAATCCTTTTTCCTTTTAACAGTGTAATTTCTCATAAAACTCGACATCGCTTATTATCCGTCTGTTTATTTTTTTCTTCACCACTGCTCAGACCAAACACCGTCTGACAGTCTGTACCCCTTTTTCAGCTTTCGATCCTCCTGCACAGCCTCTTTTCGCTTTTGTTCATACTCTTTGTAGCGAGTAAAGTATCTTTTCTTTTGTTTTTTTTCTCCCGTAAACACATCTTTTAGTAATCACATTCCAATTTCTCTTTCTTTTTTCTCTCATGTATCTGCCACCACTGGTGCCGGCCGCGCACCAGGGTGGCAGCTACATCCTTGTGCTTTTGCCAAGACTCATATGCTTTCTTTACAGGTGTCTTCGCCCCAAACTCCCTCTGACAAACTCAGCTTTTCCCATATTTTTCCTTCTTTTCCGTCAACGTACACTTTTCCGATATATAAATGGACCCTTGCACTACTTTCTCAAACCATCAGTTAGCACACATGTTCAGTCTCTTTAAGAGTTACTTTGTCGTGTGTGAGGTAACAGCTCATACAGTAGGGGGTTGCTTTCACTTGAAAATTTTGTGCATTTCTGCACTCATTCAGCTAAGGGTGTCTGTTACCTCCAGATCTAAATGCCTGTCAGAGTCTTTAGAGAGGACTTACACAGCACTGTTCACAAACAAGAAAAGAGACCTCGAGAACTCCCTTCCTTCATCAGTAATTCACCATCCCCAGAATACCAGCATTGCTGCTTTAGCCCCGGGGTGGACTTAAGCACTAAGCTCAATCAGGGCTATTCTCGGATCTCAGCGCCCTTTAAATCCTGTTACTTAGTGCTTTGCTCTTTCGTTATGAGGTGTGTTTATGTTAGTGTCATGCGTGTGTATATGTATTCACAAACAAGGAAAACACCAAAAACATACATATATATCTTCTACTTCTCTCCTGTTCCCTTTAAAACAAAAAACCATGCCACGCCAATCCATGCACGATCAAGGCGTAGCTAATCTCAGGACCCCTGAGCACAATTAAGGCCAAACCTGTCCTGGGTAAAACGTGCATTTAAAGCACCACTCCAGCTTCAGAACTCCTGGGCACACAAGGCCCAACCCACTTCTAAGCCCCAGAACTCCTGCGCGCATTTAAGGCCAAACCTGTTCTGGATTACGTGCCTACCTTAGGGCACAACTCAGCTTCAGAACTCCTGTGCACATTTAAGGCCCAACCCAGTTCTGAGCTCTGCGGTAACGGTCCAAACCTGTTCAAAAACTCCATGCGCAATTAAGGTATATACAAGTTTCAAACACCTGTGCACAATACCTCGGATCACCGCCTGCCAGACCAAGATTCTGGGCTTACAGCAAACCACCCATTACATACACTGGTGTCTTCCCCGGGCCATAGGTATCCAGGAACTCACGTTCACTCCGTCATCTCGGGCAATTCTCGTAGGGAGCAGAGACTTCCCAATCGATCAGACGAGAGAGTCAGGACTTTTTTTTTAAAAAAAGAGGAGTCCTTACCTCTTAGTAATGTGCACGCTGATCATCTCTCCTGCTGATGGGAAGTTCTACGCCTTCTGGAGCATCCGTTGACTATGCCAAAATTGTTGTAACAGAAAGAATAATTTTCTGGATCCCGAGATGAAGATAAACAGATTTCGGTTTTGTTGTTTCTTGCGGGAAACAAGACTTCGGCTTTATTGTTCCTTGCATGCATTAACTCATCTGTTTAACTTCATCTCGGGATCCAGAACCTTATTCTTTCTGTTACAACTATCCCTATCCATAAAATGTACGCTAATCAGGAAAGACGTTTCTAACTGAGGTACCAGGAAACCCAAGTTCCCTAAGAACACAGAATAGTATGCTCTTTCTAACAAGGTTCAAATGCATAGCTCCATTTAGGTTTGATTTGGATGATCAAGACTTAGGGTCTCTCGCCTAGCGCAAGCTTCAAGTCTCAACTCGTCTGGACTCCACTCTTCTTCCTCCCCTCCTTTCTCTCTCTCTTACCTTCCTTTTTCTCTCCTGTGCTCTTTAGGTGAATTTATACTATGTCTTTCTGCCCCGCTCCTTTGCAATCATTAATCACATCCTGCCTAGGCATACTAAGATAAACTTTACTATTGTTTATGTTTAAGGGACCCCACAGACTTCAGCAAATATCCTCTCTACTTTGAATTTAGAAGTCTTTACTTTTCCCAGTGTCACAAACTTTACCTAAAATCTAAGAGACACTTCTCAGTCATCCAAAGCTGTAACAATATAAAGAAAGTCTCCTATTTTTTAACAGGTCAGTGTTTGAAAATGGCATTGTATTTACATGATTTACTACAAAAAAATTATATGAATAAATATAGAAATTGTGGAAAACGGTGAAGTGTTTAAAGTGGTACAATGTATTATTTTATATATATATATATAACATCTGAGGAGCATTCCTGAAGAGCTTGAGCTTACTAATAAGGGGCAGGTTTCTTTGGCTGGTTGCATCAGAGTCATAAGAATTAAAAAAAAATGAAAAAAGATAACAAATATAATTCACAGGCCATTTGTTCCTCCATATTCAAAGAATCTGAGCCTTTAGCATTTAAAATAAATAAAAGTTTCCATTTTATTTTCACACTTCTGGATAATGAATGAAACAAAAAAGGTCATACTCTGATAATGACCCTCACCATCATCCATGTTACCTAAACACATTTTGTTTGAAAATTGATAGAACCATAGAGAGCCAAACCTCCCTTGGCAGCTCAGAATTAGTATGTACTTCCAAAAGGAACTTAATTGTTCTGAAACAAATTGGGAGAAAACATAATGGATTATATATAGCCTGAATGAAGTATGTCACAGTTTTCTGTATTTAGTGGAAACACAAATTAATTATTATTTAATGTTATTTGTAAATACGATTATCATATACATTTACAAAGCTATTTAAGCACAAGGCTGAAACAGAGTATACAGTTAACAAAATTAAAATTTGGGGCCTTATCAACAATAAGTTAATATGGAAAAAATATTTCCCAGTATTAATATGCTACTGTGTTATGGCAATATTCATCTTATTTTTGGCAGGGTCCATTCAGTTTCAATTTCTATTCCATTCCATTCCATCAGATAACTGTCTTTTGGTGGAGCTGGGTTACTGGGACATTTATGCAATTGAAAAAGTCTTTATAAAAAGAGTGACACAGCCAGTGTAATTTAATTTGGGACTGTTTCATTTCATATCATCCAGGAGATTTACATTGACAGATATTTTTTGGAAACTTTGCAGAAACATTCCATTGTAATTGGTTTTGAATGTTCACATTTATTTTAAGGAAAAACAATTTGACACACACTTATGTTACTTTAAATATGTATCTTGTGATTTAAATGGAGCATTGCTTCTTCTTTACACTGTTACCACTAATACATTAATTTCACCATTTCTTTTTTATTGTGCCATCACTTAAGTATTCTACCTGCTTTGCTTTATAATAAGGGATAGAACTGTATTAAAAAATCCTCCCAAATTGTGACGTAGGAGTTTAAAAGTTAATTACTCTTTTACAACAGCGTCTTTGCCAGCCACAGGAAATAATGTGATGATTTTATGCTGATTTAGCTACTTTAAGATTAATGCATACATAACTAAATAGACTTATTTTTATAGCAGTACTTCAGAGAGAGCAGTTAGATTTTTATATAGTTACCCAAAAGGGGAATGTTGATTTATTATCTAAAATGATGTTTTTTGTGTTTAGGCTGAGGGGTGGTGTTTAGCATTTAGGTACATCAGATTGAAATAATTTTAAAATACAAAAAAGGGATTCAGGGTTTGAAAATACTGTTTTGGATCGTGCTACAAGAACTTCAGTAACCACCAGCTTTCAGGACCACAAACTCACAAAAAGAGTTTCACAAATTAAAGAGAATTTGAACTCAATGAGTTTGTGTTATTCTGCTATATATAGTCAGGTGTTTCACATACAGATGCAGCCATTCAAAACTAGCGGGTTATACCGTGTTAAAACGCGATGGGCGTGTTGCGGTCTAACAAGGGTTACTGTATAATACTGCATAATACCGCAAGTAAGATAATAGTATCCGGAATTACTGCCAGGTGGAACTAATAAACCTCAACCTCTCATGTACGGTGTTTGAGCTGTCACCATCAAAGTCTTTACCGAAGATATTACTAATAGTATTAATAATGAATGACCTTGGACAAGCTGTAAACTCAAAGTATTACCCTGGTCCACATTATTTGTAACTGTCTTTGTAATTGTAAATAATTTATTTTTTCATTGACCGTCCTTGTAAACGAAAATACTTTATTTTTTCATGGACCGTCTTTGTAAACGAAAATCATGCATTTGTTTCCAATCTTACAAAGTAATACTTGAGAATCTCTGATTCACCATGCCTTTCACATGCTCATAAAATATTTTAATTTAGGAACATAAACATATTACTGTATGTAAACTGTACTGTATATGGCTAGTCTTGCTATTTTAAAGAAAAAATACACACCAGTATTCCATTTCTCCCTAAACATTTTAAGCATCAAAGTCTTACATGTGGTTATTTCGGAAACGTTTTTACGCACTCCTTCTGATCATGTTACTGTACGTTTATATACATTACTTTGTGAGAAAAGTGATAGTTTTAAGTTTTTCTGCGAATACTCTCAATATCGGAGTAAACATACTTTTAGAATTTGATTAATAGGGAATATAATATGGAATCGCGTATCAAAATAAATTAATAACGGTGTAACTATATTCATGTACTGTTGCACAAACAGTAGTATAAGACTTTACATTGAGATGTGCTCATCACGGGATTGCCTTGGTGGCATGATTGCTTAAGTGACTGACTTGTAATGCTGAGGTTGAGTGTTCAAACCCAGCTGTTGCCATTGGTTTTCTTAAAAATAAAAATTTCTTTGAAAAACTAAAATATAATTGGCATTATATTGATATTTTGTATATTTCTAAATATCATGTGTTCGTACTATGTGAACACAGCGGTAGGGCGCCAATGTGAGCCCGAAAGCCCTACATTAATATGTAAAGGTTGTTATCGCATCTCTCTCTCTCTCTCTCTCTCTCTCTCTCTCTCATAAAGAAACCGGTTTCACAGGTATTTTAAAAGTAGAATAAGGGCAAGTCCACCTCCCCCACTCACATGTTTTCTTAGAAAAACAGATTCACAATGCGAAGCTGTGTCAGTCTTCTGTGGAAAAAAAATTGGTTTGAACACCATGGGTGCTGGTTTAAAGTCGGTGCTGAGTAAAGGAATTTTCCTGCTGTCAGCAGTATTGTGTATACAGATGCAGCCATTCAAAATGGGTGGGGTATTTCACGGTATACCCCGGTGGGCGTGTCGCAGTATCACGCAGTATCACAGGATTAATCGCGTCATTTGACGTCATGCCGGAAAGTATCTGGCATCACCTTGTAAAACCGCCAGGAGGACCCAATAAAGCTTAACCTCTCATGTACAGCATTTGAGCTTTTAAATTTAAACTGTGTATTACAGCATGTTAATCATCAGTCATTAAAAAGTTGGTATATTTTATGAAAGCAAGATAGCTCAGCTGGACAAAAGTACACAACCTACCTTTATCAGAAATATTTTTGCATCAAAGCCTTTGCCGAAGATATAACTAATAGTATTAATAATGAATGACTTTGGACAAGCTGTAAACTCAAAGTATAATTTCTTTAGCACATTTGTACAAGCACTTGGAATCTGTCCAAGCCCCACTTTATCAGGCATTTACTTTTACTGCAACGGACATAAAAACTCCCTTGCTTTTACCAGAGCGTTTCATAATTTCTAACTACAAAAATTATTTAAACTGCGACACTTATCATTCAACCAGAGCTCAAAATATCACAAGGATCCTCAAGAGCACAGCAAAGACTGTATTAAAAGATACTTGTATCAGATACATCAGATACATGAGAATCCAGGCTTTTTTATCAACGCTTTCTTTTCCGTATACCAGATATTATGGAACCACTTCAGAAGGGTGTCAGCCAGTCAGATTCCAGGAATCGGTACTTTAAAGAAAAAATACACACCGGTATTCCATTTCTCCCTAAACATTTTAAGCATCGAAGTCTTCAACTAACATGTGAAATAGCGTGTAAAAAAGTGGTAGTTTTAAGCTTTTCTGCTAATACAATATGGAATTGCGTATCTAAAGAAATTAATAACGATATGATTATATTCGTGTACTGCGACATTTCTTTGAAAAAATAGAATAGCAAAATTATGGACAATTAATTGACTTTTATATTTTTAAATATCACAACATGATAGAATTTAAGTCATTTTAATAACAATGAATAGTCACCTATGCATTACAATATAAACATTTATATTGATTTAAATCTTGTTTTGATTTAAATCGCAAATGCGTGTTTAAATATATGTGTTTTCTCCCTAAACATTTTAAGCTTTGAAGTCTTTAAGTAATGTGATACCGTAGTCAACAAGCATACTTTTAGAATTTGATTAATAGGGAATATAATATGGAATCGCGTATCTAAAGAAATTAATAACGATATAATTATATTCATGTACCGCAACACAAGAATAGTACACGCTGTACATTGTCTGTTGATAATGTTTCTGTAGTGCTTTTTCAGCACTCTGCATGCGAGCTTGTAGGTGGTGCTGTGGGTTAGGTTCCTGACTCACACATTGGGTGTTTGAATCCAGCCGGAGCCATGATTTATTTTAGAACAAACATTTCTTTGAAAAAATAAAACTTTTCCTTGGGTCAGAGATTAAATAAAACTTCACTCGCACCAAACAAATGTATATTTCTGAATATCACAACATGATCGAATTTAAGTCATTTTAATAACAATGAATAGTCACCTATGCGTTACAATATAAACATTTATATTGATTTAAATCACATTTTGATTTAAATCGCAAACGTGGGTTTAAATATATGTGTTTTTTGATTCACAATCAAACAAATGAAAAATACATTGATATCTTTGTCTTCTAAGTTTCTTAATAAACTTTCAGCATAGCTTTCTCCCCGTTTAGATTTATTTTTCTTGGGATCTTGGGATTAAACGTAGAAAGATTAGATTGTATCCGTTTTTTTTTTAAATACATTTTAGAAAAGTGAAATCTATACTAAAAAGTTGTACACCACCTCCTATAAAGATACATATTGTAATACTTTCGGGTTCGGATAGGACAGACACAAGAACTCAGACTTGCGGAGGTAATGCAAGTTAAAGCCTTGATTTTATATATCACTTTTAAAAGTGGCATCTCAAAGCAAAGTAAATACCCAACACTTTTTGTACCCATCTGTCGTGCTAATAAAGCACCTTGAATTGAATTGAGAGGGGAAGGGTGAGCGAGCGAGCGAGCACAGCCAGCACAGCCAGGCAAATAAGATACACTCCACAGACATTCACAACAGCGACATATCATAAAACGTTTGCACATATAGTTAAATTATTATTTGTTTTTCAGGAAGTTAAAAAAACACTTGAATAACTTATCCAGTCTCTCGAAATAAAATTATTTTTCAAGCAATGCAACCAACGTCAGGCAACGTGTTTTTTTTTAATCCAACATTGACAGCCACATCTTAAATCTTGTCAGTCAGCTCTTTTTTCTCTATTTGAATTGTGGCGATTCAAACAACCTGGGATAACAAGTGGTCTCATAGTCACCAAGCTCACAGATCTTCAACAACAGATGACAATTCCCTTAGTCCTTCCTTAGTCTTCCTGAAATTGTCAAATTATGAGTGAATAAAAGCATTTTATTAAAAAATATTTTTTTAATTATTTGTTTAATTTAAAAACTCTCTTGGTTTTAACAGAGTGTTTCATAATTTCTAACTACGAAAATTATTTAAACTGGGACACTTATCATTCAACCAGAGCTCGAAATATCACAAGGATCCTCAAGAGCACAGCAAAGACTGTATTAAAAGTATACTAGTGACAAACTAATATACTTTAGATATTTTTTCTGAACCGGGGAAAATCAGATCATGTTTCTCTATAACAATAATAAAAAACATTATTTTACATATCACCTTCATGTGATATCACCTTAAGGACAGCACATACAAGGGTTAATTGCACAATGGACCGCGCAAAGAAATTTAAAATAGTCTTCTTTAGGTGTGAGGGCAGGAGTGGATCGCAGAAGGCATAATCAGCAAATTAGGAAAACAAAGAACAGGACAGGTGAGACGTTTATCCAGAGAGCGAGTGATCAGAAAAAGGAACAGCTGTTACGCCCAGTTTTTACGCTCTCCCTCTGCTGAATGAATAAAAGCATTTTATTAAAAATGCGTTTGCGTTTGTCTGAGTATTTACTTTGTAATCTGTAGTTTACATCTACTGTATTGCTTTGAGATGCCACTTTTAAAGGTGAGATGTAAAATAAAGTTTTTTATTATTGTTATAGAGAAACATGATCAGATTTTCCCTGGTGCAGAAAAAAGACGATTAAAATCTGTAATCTTTCCACTTGTATGTTGTAGTGTGCTCTCTGAAGGCACCAGTTCTGTAGGATTTGGGCATTTACTGGGACAATTATTAATTGTAGCAGTAAATCACAAAATTATTCTTTTGATGGCTTTAGAATCCAACCATGCGATATAACTCAAACAACGCACACACACAGGTACTAATACACGAGGATACATTTATTAATACATAGAATATGAATTAAACTAACAGATCTTATCGAGAGGGTTATCAGAATACCAAGGTATATATTCAGTCAGTTACGAAGAGTTACATATATCAAGAGGACATACGTTCAGTATATCATTAATTTAGACCGTTTCGTAAATGAACTTGGTTATAACTTCTACATTAGATACTCAAAACAAGTACATAACTTTTAGGAATTAAATTGATATCAACTGGTTGGGATAACAATTGAATTCTCTAGCAGTAATGCAGTGAAGTTGAATACTCATCCAATCTCTGGGGATTCAGATCTCCTCCAGACTCTCTGGCTCCGTGCCAGGCTGTGCTGTGCTGCTTGCGACGGTGCGCTGCTGATGTTCACTGACCAGCTAGTTAGTGTTGGCTTTAACTAGCAAAGTTTGCGCACAGGAGAAAAGATGACTGTGGGTCCCAGCAAGTCAGGAAGAGGACCGGTTCATTCCTGATGAAGCGTTAGTTCTGAATAGTGATTCAGCTGTCCACAGTTCCGACCTGTTCATGAGGACTGCTGCTGGTGCTAACCTCGGGTGGATCCTCTGGTTACTCTCTGGCAACCTCCGCTCTAGACTCTTAGAACAAAGTTCTGGCACTCAGACACACTGGCCGTTCCGTGGTTGTCCGGGCTGAGTCTCAGGATGGTCAGGAGGCGCTCTGCGAGAATGTCCTGCCCTTGGGAGCCTTCTGCTCCTGGGCCGTCCTGCCCTGGAATTCTCCTTTGAATTCCCTTTAGAAAAGTCCACAGAATTCTACTGAATCTCACCTCTCAGGCTCTCTGTGTTGCCTGTTTTTACCTGGAGGAACTTCAGCTCGTTGATTGGCTGAAAGTTCCATGGGCATCAGAGTCCCACGTGGGTTACTCAGCCCTACCAATCCCTGATTGGTTGATCAAGGTGAGATATGAGTCACTTACTCCTGACACTTAGGAATGCAGTCCAGATGTCCATCTGGCACTCCCTAGACAGATAGGCGCCAATGGATGACCATTGATCATGATAGCCAGGCTTAGCTAAGTGCATCCCCGTTTGGGAGCTGTCCCTTATCAAAAGAAAACATCTTTAAATCAGCCTGCATGAATAGCTTCTCTGTGGCTGCACCACAGAGATGAAGAGAGAGATGGGGCCTCATTTGGGAAAGCACCGCAACACTTAATTCTGTCTTATTAACAAGCATTGCCACTACAATGTCATCGGAAAATACGAGAAGTTCCTGCTTTGTGTAAGGATGGTATCAAAAAGTAATCTAAGTGGTGAGAAAGCTGTGCTCCTCAAACCGCTTTACAGGATAAAAACAATAACAACAATAGTGTTAGGCTGGGCAAATAGAAATACAAAATGAGATATAATGATGTGTTCCGGCTGAGACATTAACGAGTACAACCTCCCTCTCTGCGGGAGTGCTGGCTGTGATGAATTAAACCTGTTTCACAGGTATTTTCAAAGTAAAAGGGGGGGAGATTTCCAGCGAAAGACACCTCAACCCTCCAAAACCAAGGAAGTACAGTACTTACTAGTTAAGAAAGCTAAGCTCCTCAATGAAATCGCTTTAACATGCTAATGCGTTGGTGTAACAGTCCGGGCGTGGCAAGCTTCTAATGTCAACTCGCCTACGGCGAAAGGAACCCTTCTTTCATTGGAAGACAATGAACATATTCTAGCCCTAAATGAATTAATTGCAAACATGGTTTACATAAAATACATTTTTCCAAGAAAGTTTAGCCTTTGTCACTAATGAAACCACTAAATAAAGACATAAATATAGAAATCTTATGATTTTTAAAATACTAAAATTTATTTAAAAATAAAAACGATTACAAACGCCAGCGGAGAGAGAGAACAGGGGAGGGATGTTGGTTTTGCATAAGGGGCGGGGCTATGGAAATAAGGTCTATTTGGGAATGTGGAGTTACATGTCCTGGCTGTTTGTGAATTACCGTTGTTGAGTATAGAGTGTTGAGGTATTGATTTTGTGTAATGCTTTATGTTGAAAATTGAGCTGGATTTTGTTTATGATAAAGAGGATAAACTGGGATGGGAGGAGGGTTTGGTTTTGCATAAGGGGCGGGATTATGATAATTGAAGGAATTTGAGAGAGTTTTTGGTTTGTATTACGAATAATTCGTACAAGATATTGAGATTTGTTGTTGTTTTGTTGAGATTTAACTCTGTAAGTCTGAGTTCTTGTGTCCGTCCTATCCAAGCCCGAAAGTATTACAATATGTATCTTTATAGCAGGTGGTGTACAGCTTTGTAGTATAGATTACACTTTTCTAAAATGTATTTAAAAATAAAAACGATTACAATCGAATCTTTCCACGTTTGATCCCAAGATCCCAAGAAAAATAAATCTAAACGGGGAGAAAGCTATGCTGAAAGTTTATTAAGATACTTAGAAGACAAAGATATCAATTTATTTTGCATTTGTCTGATTGTAAATAAAAAAACACATATATTTAAACCCGGGTTTGCGATTTAAATCAAAACGTGATTTAAATCAATATAAATGTTTATATTGTAATGCAAAGGTGACTATTCATTGTTATTAAAATGACTTAAATTCGATCATGTTGTGATATTTAGAAATATAAATTTGTTTGTTGCGAGTGAGGTTTTATTTAATCTCTGACTCAGGGAAACGTTTCATTTTTTCAAAGAAATGTTTGTTAGAACAAAAGAGTCAAGGCACAAGTGGGATTTGATTACAGACCGTGTGACGTGGGAGTCAGGAACCTAACCCACAGCGCCACCGGCAAGGTCACATGCAGAGTGCTGAAAAAACACTTCAGAAACATTATCAACAGACAATGTACAGCATGTACTATTCATGTGTTGCAGTACATGAATATAATTATATCGTAATTAATTTCTTTAGATACGCGATGTTCCCTTTTAATCAAATTCTAAAAGTATGCTTGTTGACTTCGGTATCACATTACTTAAAGACTTCGAAGCTTCGAATACTGGTGTGTATTTTTTTATTTAAAGTACCGAGACCAGCCATATACTGTATGTTTATGTTCCAAAATTAATATTGTTTATGCCCTTCACACACGTTACAGTATGCTCCTATTCTTTTTATGCTCAGGTACTAAGATTTCCCTTCAGTGGTAAAATTCCATATGAATATTCAATGCTAAAAAGGCATAGTAAAGACATTTACTGTAAATCTTTCTACGACCGACCAACGGACCACGAGTGCCCCTGTCGGTCAACCAATCACTTACCGCGGTATTTTGCGTCAAGATGCGCGACGCGGTAGCCAATTACCTCCGGTACGTGTCTGTACCGCGCACTTTGAATGGCTGCATCTGTATACTTGACCCTTACCTGAATGAAAACAGGACATAAAGAAAGGGTTTCAGAAATCTAACAAAGCTTTATTCCTTTGTTTTGTGGTCTGGGTAATTGGAGGCTACGTATTGAGCAGTATTTCTTGCGTTGTGAATGTGTGTACACAGTGGTTCCAGTTACGAATCGATGAAAAACTGGAGGTTTAAAAAAAGAGAATTAGCTCACTGATAGTTTTATGTGGAGGCTGTGAACATTTTCACATGTCATGGTCTTTAAAATGCATTTGGTTTGAAGGCTTAAAAAATGGCTTAAAAATGACAGAGTGAAGGCTGTGAAAACAGCCACATGTATTTTGTACGCACACCAAGTGTTTTCGTAACTCTAGGAGTTATCATGAAAAAGCTACAGTTGTTCCAATTGTAATCGTTTTAATTTTTAACGACTGTGACAGAGTGCTTGTTATTTTTTCCTTATTTCTAAATGTGAAATACTCCAATACTTCCCCTACCCTTCTGGTATGTTTGAGAGAGTGTATGTGATATGAATGAAGTGTGAATGATACTTCCCCTTTTTGTTGTTCCCCTAAAAGCACTGCAGTGTTTCCCCAGTGGAGTATTGTATTGTATTGTTTTGTGTTGATCAAGATGGCCACCAGTCACTTTTCCTGTTTGTAGTATCACACAACTGATCTTAAAGGGAAAGGTTGCTGGTGAGCCATCTATAAATAACCGATGTAAGGTTGGTTGTTTTTGTTTTAGTGAATATATCACAGTTGCATGACTCTGTTAAAATGTATAAGTTATTTTGGGATAGCTAAATACTTTATTTTGATCAATCTGCCCATCTCTGTTAACAAAAATGTGAGCGAGTCCCTTTAAGAGGATGGTCCTTAGAAAAGAAGGGGCTAAAAATGGGACTGGAGAACTCAGTATGGGGAAGGGTGGCTTGGAGGAAAGATGTGGAGAGTACTCCTGTGAGGGTTTTTTTTCTTATCCTTATTTTTTGGCAACAAATCCAGTTTTGTTTGCATCTGAAGACTGCTGTATGGAAGTTTATTTTCCTTTGAGCCAAACCTGGTCACTTGGCCGGTGACATATGGTGTCAGAGTTGGATCTTCTGCGTGCAACCCTCAACTAAACTACTAAAGAGAAACGCAATACTGCGGTCTCCAAGCCCCGGAACCCAGGGTCCTGCGGAGAAGAGATCCTGCATTGTCACAGCTCAGTACTCCGTGTTGAATGGATAGTCCTTGTGATTCACACCCCAGTGCAATGGACTAGCTTGGAGACCGCAGTATTGCGCGTTTCTCTTTAGTAGTTTAGTTGAGGGTTTCACGCAGAAGATCCCACTCTGACACCATATGTCACCAGCCAAGTGACCAGGTTTGGCTGTCAACGGCCAAGTGCACTTAGAAAAGTGTCATCTTTACACAAAAAATGCATTTAATACCACTCAATATTAATATTTTTACAGAGATAAGCTCTCTATTAAAGCTCAGATCAAAAATCAAGCACAGATCAAACAGCAAAATCTCACACACTGGGACTGATACCCCGGTTGAACAACTCTTAAGCATACTGTAGGTTTTGTTAACACAAGTTTATCAGTGAAAAGACCACGGGCATTCCCCCCCATTCTCAGAGTAGAATAGAATTTATTATTAGCACAATTTATTACAGTGCTAAATTTAATATTAGTGATTACTAATAGTTTATGCGAACACCTAACTTTCTTTACACTAAAAATACTGCTCAATACGGCTTCATGCGAAAAAACCCATATATCACCATAGGAAGCATAACAGCGTAGCCTCCAATTACCCAGACCACAAAACAAAGGAATAAATGTTAAATGAAATGTTAAAAAAAACTGAGGACATAAAGAAAGGGTTTCAGAAATCAAACAAAGCTTTATTCCTTTCGCCCAAGTCAGGAGACATTAGAAGCTTGCCACACCCAGACTGTTACAGTAACACATTAGCAAGTTAAAGCCATTATGTTGAAAGCCATTAAGCCGGGCTTAATAATTGTTTTCTTCCTTGATGTTCTGATCTGCAAGGCAGTTTGGCCACGGTGAATGTGGATTCTGTCTGCCATTGCCATATTGTGAAAAATAAAAGTATTTTATGAAACACATGTTTGCGATTTTAATCAAGGTGGGGGTAAGGGAGTCTTCTCTATGACACTCTCCCCTATAAAACTAATGTGAAACAAAACAAAAACTAAAGATAAGATACAATCTACAGACATTCACAACATAGACATATCATTACACATTTACATGTTGTGAATGTCTGTAGATTGTATCTTACTTTTATTTTTCGGCCAGACCACAGCCAGGACCCGCCGGGCCCCATAGCCCCATCCGCACACACCCCCACATCCCATCCACACATACCCCCACATGCACTGTGCACCGTGCCCGGCACCGGTATGTACAGAATATCTAGCTGTTCCTTTGAATTTCTCAATACCCAAATGCCCTTGATGTATCCCTATGATGTACCGTGCACCGTTCCCGGCCACCACTGTGTCACACCACAGCTGTGCAGTGGTGGCCGGTCACGGTGAGGTGCGCTGGCAGCTGTGTGGTCAGTAGAGTGTACAAAATAATTACTTTTTTTTATGGGAGGCTTTGTTTGTTAGAAGGAAAACTTGTACCCTAAGTGAAATTCGAACACAGACCTCTGGAGGGGTTGCCATCCACCAAAGCCACTGTACCAACACACTGTTCAGAAACATAGATGAGACGGATAGGTCAAAATGTTTCCAATGTAATCACGAGTAAATGAGTCAAAGAAATTGATGCAGATGTTTACAAAGAAAGTGGAATATGGTAATTCTACCAGCTATGTAAATATATTATATTTAGATCCTTAAACAAATATCATTATTAATTTTAGATATGCGATTCCATATTATATTCCGTATTAAGCAGATTCTAAAAGGTACATGAGAGATTAAATTTAAAAATTCTTGCACTAGTATCTAATGCACCACAAGTGTCACCTATCGATTATCTTTGGCCAGTGAATCACATGCCATGGTAAAGCACAGGCTCTCTAGTGCATTATGGGGTTTTATCATTACTGGGTTTTATCCAGTTTTATTATATCAGGTCTCTTGCTCAGTTTTGTAAATTGTTTACTACTCCGAAAGAACAGAATTGTCATTCCACAATGTACGCAGAAAAAAATGCTCATAAGGATACATCAAGGGCATTTGGGTATTGAGAAATTCAAAGGAACAGCTAGATATTCTGTACATACTGTAGGCCTGGAATAAGTCATGATATAGATACAGTGATAGCAAAATGTCAACATGTCTCAAATATTGCAATAAACAAGCAAAGGACCAAATAATCATCCCTGACCTACAGAGCCATAGCAGAAGATTTGTACTGTCTTATTTCAACTAAACGTCAAAGATTATTTGTTAATGATCGACTAATTTTCAAATTATCCATAGATTGTATTGCTTTCAAATATTTCAGCCAGTTGTGTGACAAAACATGTCAAAATCATCTTCACTTGACAAGACTGTCACTCCAGAGACTATAATAAGTGATAATGGCCCACTTGCAAATAATTCAGTTTGCAGAATAGTATAATTTTGAACTCATAACATCCAGCCCTCTTCAGTCCCAGTCAAATGGCAAAGCAGAAAAAAAAAGTTCAGATTCTAAACGTCTGAAGACGGCAATGAACTGCAAATCTGATCCCTACTTAACTCTGCTCAGTTAATGATCTTCACCATTTTAATGTGGTAAATCTCCTGCAGAACTTGTTAATGGACAAAATGTTACACACCATTATTCCTTACAATATGGAGACAAAGGCAAGTAGTGATCTAAACCGGAGAATAGAACTGTTGAAAGAAAGACAAAAACTCCATTAAGGCGAATCAACCAGATGTCTGAAACCACTATTGGAAAATAATGTTGTAAGAGTTGAACATACAAATTGATGGAATAAAAGAGCCACAGTTCTACAGGAAGTGAGTCCAAGATCATACACAGTAAAAATTCAAGATGGACAGATACAGATATACCACATTTCCTGTGTTGCGGATATCTACAAGAAAAATTAAAAAGATAGACAAACTTTAAGTTTAAGTTTAAGTAGTTTGAGACAAGTTCAGTTATGTTGTTATCGTGTTACTATGTATATATTTTGTTTTTCAGCTTTCAAAGGAAGAGAGATGGAATGATATATAGCAGTGCACATAAATACATTGTTGTATTGTACTGCTAGATGTTAGCAGTGTGCAGCTTCCCAGGTTGTTATACAGCACTATTACTACAGGACAAAAAGAGTAAAAAGAGTTACGTGAGCACATATAAAATAAATGAATAGCACAAGCTATCTGTTCTTTGAAAACTTGTTTCATTATTGAACAAGTAATGAACATTACAGTATTCTCTTAGTGATCACTGTCTGTTGGAACCTGCACAAGGTCCATTTCCCTGCTTTCTTGAGTTATCTTGACAGACATTATACAGTCCTAAAAGGAGCATTCTGAGAGCTATGGTTAGAACAAAAACCAGACTGGATTGGTTCAAACTAATCATTTGCTATCATGTGGGCCAGTAATTTATGTGCAATCACACATTTAAATCTCAGACAGAAATGGTAAATTAGAAATTGGTCTGTTTTTCATCATTAGATCAGAATCCAAACTGTTTTTTTATTATAGCAGTGATTGATTGAGTCTTTAAAGCAGTAAAGACTGGAACTGTTAATGTTGACAATTAATGGGCAGACACCTGGGAGTCAAGCTTTCAATAAAGAGGGTAGGGGTGGGATGTAGGCAAAAAAAGTTGTTTTTTAGTTGTTAATAATATTTGAAGTTGATCTGAATTTGAATTTCAATGAAGTCTGAAATAGATGGAATGTCAATGAAAAAGCTAGGGCTCAGATATTTGTCTTCATTCGATTTTTCTTTAGCTACCATTACTGTTACCCCACGCACCCTGGAGGACTCGTCATTCCACCTCGCATTCCAGCAAGGTTCCCAGTTAGCCCATTTACCCCAGCCTATTTAATGCTGCTTCACACTCTCCCCTGTGCTCAGTATTAGGTTTTTCCTGGTTAGAGCTACCTCGATTTCTCGCAATTTATTACTTCTTTGTTTTTGACTTCCTGACCCTGGTTTGTTCTCCGACTATGTCTCTATGACTATGTTTTGTTTTGGTAAAGCCAGGTTATCATCATGACTTTGACTCTCGGCTTCCGGCTCTGCTTTGGATTTTGTACTTTTGCTCCGGTTTGTTTACCTTCAGCTTTTGGACCTCAGACTGTTAAATCGACTACGCCTCTGGAGTCTGTCCTGGTTTTTCTGCATAGGGTCCTCATTAATATTCCCTGACAATTACCAGCTATATAAATATATTTAGATAAAAATAATATTGTTAACAATCTTCCAAAATGTTTTTATATTTCAGATAATTTAATTGTTTTCAACTATTTAAATTTCTGTTTAGTTACATGATTTCTTATTCAGTTGATTTAAAAAAGTAGATTTCCAGTACATGAATGTTACAGTACTATACTTTGAAGTAGCATACAGATGCAGCCATTCAAAGTACGCGGCACAGACACGTACCGCGGGTAATTGGCTACGGCCTCGCGCATCATGACGTGCGTTAACGCAAAATACTGCGGTATGTGATTGGTTGACCGACGGGGGCACTCGTGGTGCATTGGTCAGTCGTAGAAAGATTTAAATGTCTTTACTGTGCCCGTTTTAGTATTGAATATTTGTATGGAATTTTACCACTGAAGGGAAATCTTAGTAGATAAGCATAAAAAGAATAGGAGCATACTGTAACGTGTGTGAAGGCCATAAACGATATTAATTTTGGAACATAAACATACAATATATGGCTGGTCTCAGTACTTTAAAGAAAAAAATACACACCAGTATTCCATTTCTCCCTAAACATTTTAAACATGGAAGTCTGGAAGTGATACCAGAGTCAACAAGCATACTTTTAGAATTTGATTAAAAGGGAATATACTATGGAATCGCGTATCTAAAGAAATGGACCGCAACACAAGAATAGTACACAATGTACAATGTATGTTGATACTATTTCTGTAGGGCTTTTTCAACACTCATAATGAGAGCTTGCCAGTGGCGCTGTGGTCTAGGTTCCTGACTTATACATCACACGTTGGGTGTTCAAATCCAGCCTAAGCCATTACTTTTTTTTTTAACAAACATTTCTTTGAAAAAATAAAATAGGGTTAGTGTTAGGGTTACTGTCAAACTTTAAATCAACAATTGATTTAAGGACGATCTGTCAAAGTGCAATGAAATACAATATTGTTGTTGTTGTTATTGTTGTTTTTATCCTGTAAAGCGTTTTGAGAAGCCAGCTTTAAAGGCGCTATATAAAAGCACTGATTCTGGAATGTGTTTTCTTTCTTCTTTTTTTCAGCATGGAATAAACCTATTACTTGATTCTTATGGATGCCTGGTTCCGGCGGGGATTAAAAAAAAACATGGAATCGCGTTTCTAAGGAAATAGCAGTATAACCTTATCCATGCACAAACAGTAGGATGTTACATTATTAATTTGGGTGTCTCCTCTTGCCAGAAAGCTCTAAATTGCATTTTGAGTGCGGTTTTTGACTTTTTTAAAATTACAACCCATTAAAAAAGCTGATACTTTTTAGACTTTTAATTATTTTAAACTGTATTACAGCAGCACAATGCGCAATGCAACATAAATCGCTATCTTTGTCTTCTGCGTAATAATGTTCACCTCTCTGTCCAGCAAATTAACAATAGTAATAATTATTCACTTTATTGTATATAGCACCTTTAAAGGTGGCTCCTCAAAGCGCTTTACAGGATAAAAACAATAACAACAATACTGTTAGGCTGGGCAAACGATTTTTTTTTTTAAAAAGGAAATAAAAAATGAGATATTATGATATGTTCTGGCTTAGACATTAATGAAGAGCAAAACGAAGGTCATAAAGGTCATAAACAATATTAATTTTTGAACATCATCATATTATGTAAACTGTAAGTTGCTGTTATTGGTATTTTAAAGAAAAAATACTGTAAAATCCTGGGTTCGGTAAAAGGTTTCAGGCATTCATATGAAGGACAACAGAGCTTTCACTGGCCGATTATCAAACTTTATTGATAAAACAAAAACAAAAACTATCCAACCAAACCAGAAAAAGAAAAAAAAGAATCAAGAATAACGGACACAGAGCAAGCCTGTATTCTCTCCTCAACCCTCCACACCACACTTTTCCCTGGGTCAGAGATTAAATAAAACTTCACTCGCACCAAACAAATTACCACACACTGAACACTGAACATGTTAACCCAAATATGTCTCACAATACTTTTATGGTACATTACTTTGCTAAAATGTACTTAAAAATAAAAATGATTACAAACGTCAGCAGAGAGAGAGACACACACACAGTTCTTCATTGTCAAAAAGTAATTGTTTTTTACTTTGTCAGCACCCAGACAAACGCAAACGCGTTATTAATTAAATACTTTTATTCATTCTTAATCTAACTCACAAGTTGTCTTCTGTTGTTGAAGCTCTGTGAGACTAGACTCACACATGGCTAGACTTGACTATTTAACCATGAGATTATGTTTATGTTTATTAATCTTCCTTTTTATCCACTGAGAATGATAAGCACCCCAAACTCTATTACTGCGTAGCGGTCGGCTCTGGCTTTCCCATTTATACCGATGCACTGCAAGTACAAACCCCCCTCCTTCTCTTGAGTGAATACACACCGGTATTCCATTTCTCCCTAAATATTTTAAGCATCGAAGTATTTAACTAACATGTGAAATAGCGTGTGAAAAAGTGGTAGTTTTAAGCTTTTCTGCTAATATAATATGGAATCGCGTATCTAAAGAATTTAATAACGATATGATTATATTCGTGTACTGCGACAGGGCTGTGTAGGGCTGTTTCGCCTCTCTCTTCATGCGACTTCCCTTGTAGCCCACTGGTCTACGTGCCCGATTACCAACTCACAGGTTGTGTTCAACTCCAGCTGGTGCTGGACTTTTCTTTTAACAAACATTTCTTCGAAAAAATAGAATAGCAATATTATGGACAATCAATTGACTTTTATATTTCAAAATATCACAACATGATCGATTCTAAGTCATTTTTGATAACAATGAATAGTCACCTTCTTCCTTTCTGACAACGGTCCCTGCTTCTGCTTCCTGCTTCTATTGTGTGTGTGTGTAATAGAGTAAATTTTTATAGAGAAATGGAGGCTGGACAGTATCCATTACAATATAAACATTTATATTGATTTAAATCGTGTTTTGATTTAAATCGCAAACGCGTGTTTAATTATATGTGTTTTTTAATCATAATCAGGCTAATGCAACATAAATTGATACAGTATCTTTGTCTTCTAAGTATCTTAATAAACTTTCAGCATAGCTTTCTACCCGTTTAGATTTATATTTCTTGGGATTTTGGGATCAAACGTGGAAGGATTAGATTGTAATCGTTTTTATTTTTCAAATACGTTTTAGAAAAGTGTAATCTATACCTGCCCAGACTGTACGCCTTCCTAAACCCCGCCTTTCACTCCTGTCCTGCTCTTCCCCGCGCACCCCAGCCGGGCGCTCTTCGGGCTCTGCCCGGGACGAATGTATATTTTGATATTTACACCCGGCGCGGCACCGAGGGAGCGTCTGCATTTATAACTTAGTTTTTAAAATTAGTCAAGCAATATGAGGCATCTCCTTTTACTTTTAAGTCCCTTAAATACATTGAGCACAGCTTTCTCACCACTTAAGATTACTTTTGGATACCATCCTTACACAAAGCAGAAACTTTCCAATGACATACAGTACAAGTGGAAAGATTACAGATTTTAATCGTCTTTAATTTTGTTACGTTATACGTTTTAGGAACGTTTCATCTAAACAAACACCACAAAACTATTCTCGATTGTATTTCTGAATGTTATGTTACACCTACAGTAGTTCACTGCTTTAAATACATCGAATTAAGAAAGTTAGGTGTAGCACTTTAGATCTTTTTTTCTGAACCAGGGAAAATCTGATCATGTTTCTCTATAACAATAATAAAAAACTTTATTTTACATATCACCTTTAAAAGTGGCATCTCAAAGCAATACAGTAGATGGAAAAACAGTTAAAAGGGACCAAAGTAAATACCAGACAAACGCAAACGCATTTTTAATAAAATGCTTTTATTCATTCAGCAGAGAGTGAGAGGGACATCCAGTAGAGAGAGACACACACACCGGTTTCCATTGACAAAAGTAATTGTTTTTTTTTCAATTCCTCTTGTCTAACAGGAATGTTTTGTTTGTGGACAGACTGTTAGACTAGAGGAAAAGAGTGCCTCCTTCTAAAAGCATTTCGTTGATCCGATCACGAATTCTGTTCCAGTTGCACGAAGTAAGGGTTGAGAATCTCCGATTCACCATGCTACTAATGGTTTCCCGGAGATTGCAAGGCAAGGCACTTTTGCCTCTGGACCCATCGAAATTTACAGATGTGGTCCACCCCCAGTAAATTTCAAAAGTCACAAGATTTCGAAACACAAGGGCGGTGTAGCGGTCGACTCTTGCTTTCCCGTCTATACCGATGCACTGCAAGTACAATCCCCCCTCCAACTCCTGAGTGATGGGTAACAGTTGGATATCTGGGAGAATTATTCGTCCCACTGGCGTCTGTGAATTCCGCTCTGTAAACGGTGCTTCCTGGAGGGAGATACACGGCGGGGACAGCATCAACAAATTCCTGTACGGTGGTGAGCGGAGAGGCCGGGATGGAGTGTCCTGAGGCGGTGTGTGCTCTGCAGGGGGCAGAGCTTCCGCCAGGCATTGCAACCTGCGCGGCGGGGAGAGGCACTTTTCGGGAGACAGCTGCTCAACTGTTTGAATGCTGGAACATACTGTCTCCTTCCTCTGCATTTTCAGGAGTGTCTCTAGCCTCCCAATCCTCCCCAGTAATGCGTCGTACTGCTCCCGGTGCTGCCGAAATGTCTCCACACAGGTGCTGCTTCTAAAGGTTGGCACCCTGGCCAGTGGCCGAGAGCAGAGACCCACGGCCTGTGGCAAAATAACATAATTCATGTAAGAAATAAAGTCACACAGTAGTATTGATCAGTCACGGAACAGACATCAAAATAAACTTTTCTTTTTTTCCGTCTTACCGCTTTCTTTTTTACTGTCCTGGTGGTAGATTTCGAAGATCGTTTCGCCCGTGCGTTGTTTTCTTGAAGAACAGGCTACGAAGAAATAATTATAATTGAATTTAAAATACAAAACAGCAATAATACCTTGTAATATGCGCTGTAATCGCGTATTTCAGATGAAGTCTGCTGTATTTGCTTACCCTTCGCTCTTTGGAAGCTGGGGAGGCAGAAGCACCCCGTCTCTTCCCGTAAAAGGTCTTGGTCTCCATACTGTACTGTGGTCGCTGTAGTGCAGGTTCGCAGTTTTTTTTGTGACGGGAGCTCACCCAATCCCTTGGTGTATTTATGCTATATTCACATGTACAGCTAGAATGTTCATTGTCTTCCAATGAAAGGCGGGTGCCTTTTGCCGAAGACATTAGAGGCTTGCCACACCCGGACTTTTAAACCAATGCATTAGCACGTCAAAGCCCATTGAGGACCCGGGCCAAATAGTTGTTTTGTCCCTTGATTTACTGATCTGCATTAATTATGGAAATCGAGTTCCTGCTCTTTGCAGACGATCTGGTCCCGCTGTCGCCCACAGAACAGAGGCTGCGCCAGAACCTGGCACTGCTGGAGCAGCACTGTCAGACCTGGGCGCCGACAGTCAATCTGGACAAGACCAGAGTTATGGTTTTCCAGAAAAAAAGCCAGACCTCAGGGAAACAGGTACAAATTCACACTTAACAACACATTAACACCTAACAACGGGAGCAGGGACGAATTAGGCCAGTACCCACTATTGTTAAACATACAGAAAAGAATATTAAAGTATTGAATATTAGTATTGGCTTTAGTATTAGCCATACAGAACATTAAAGTGCCCCTTTTCCATTCAGCGGGTGCCTGAGCCGCTGTGTCCTATCTTCTGACAGTCGCCGTTGTGAATGTCTGTAGAGTGTATCTTATTTTTAGTACTATATTTTTGTATTATATTCCCTATTAATCAAACTCTAAGAGTATGTATCGGCTTGTCCCCTCCTCCCGCCCCTCTCTGTGTACAGTAGAGCCTCCTGTCCAGCCAGCACATGTCCACAGACATTCACAACAGCGACATATCATAAAACGTTTGCACATATAGTTAAATTATTAGTTGTATTTCAGGAAGTTAAAAAAACACTTGAATTACTTATCCAGTCTATTGAAATAAAGTTATTTTTCAAGCAATGCAACAAACGTCGGGCAATGTGCTTTTTTTTAATCCAACGTTGACAGCCACATCATAAATCTTGTCAGTCAGCTCTTTTTTCTCTATTTGAATTGTGGCTTACACATCACACGACTTTAAAAGCTAGAAAGACAGGTTTCGATTCACATTAACTGGCGAGCCTTGTTAACAAAAAAACAGACAATACACAGGGAGGGGGAGGTCAAGCGAGAGAGAGAGTTTTTTACCCTCTGTCTAAAAACCCAAATAACCTGGGGCAGAGACTCTGGGGGGATCATTGCGTGGTACAGAGCGGAGCTCAGTCAATTCTTATGGAATGTGTTTTCTTTCTTCTTTTTTTCAGCATGGAATAAACCTGTTACTTGATTCATATGGATGCCCGGTTACGTTATACGTTTTAGGAACGTTTCATCTAAACAAACACCACAAAACTATTCTCGATTCTATTTCTGAATGTTATGTTACACCTACAGTAGTTCACTGCTTTAAATACATCGAATTAAGACACTTAAATTAATAATGTAACATGCCACTGTTTGTGCATGAACAAAGTTATACTGAAATTTCCTTAGATACGCGATTAAAAAAAAAAAAATGTGAATCCCCGGCGGAACACATTCCATAATAATCAGCGATTTTACAGTATATATTGCCTTTAAAGGTGGCTTCTCAAAACGCTTTACAGGATAAAAACAACAAGAACAGCAACAACAACAATATTGTATTTCATTGCACTTTGAAAACCAAGTAATAACTTAACTATATGTACAAACGTTTCATATGTCGCTGTTGTGAATGCCTGTGGAGTGTATCTTATTTGCCTTACGTCCTGGTTATCTCGCTCACCCTCCCCCCCCTCTCCCTCAATTCAATTCAATTCAAGGTGTTTTATTAGCATGACAGATGGGTACAGTCAGTGTTGGGTATTTACTTTGCTTTGAGATTCCACTTTTAAAGGTGATATATAAAATTTTGACTAAAATAAATTGATATCTTTGTCTTTTAAGTATCTTAATAAACTTTCAGCATAGCTTTCTCCCCGTTTAGATTTATTTTTCTTAACTAGTATACTTTAGATCTTTTTTTCTGAACCAGGGAAAATCTGATCATGTTTCTCTATAACAATAATAAAAAAAACATTGCTTTACATATCACCTTTATGTGATATCACCTTAAGGATGCGCAAAGAAATTTAAAATAGTCTTCTTTAGGTGTGAGGGTAGGAATGGATTGCAGCAGGCATAATCGGCAAATAAGGAAAACAAAGAACAGGACAGGCGGACGTTTATCCAGAGAGCGAGTGATCAGAAAAAGGAACAGCTGTAACACCCAGGTTTTACACTCTCTCTCTGTTGAATGAATGAAAGCATTTTATTAAAAACGTGTTTGCGTTTGTCTGGGTATTTACTTTGTAATCTGTGGTTTACATCTACTGTATTGTTTTGAGATGCCACTTTTATAGGTGATATGTAAAATAAAGTTTTTTATTATTGTTATAGAGAAACATGATCAGATTTTCCCTGGTTCAGAAAAAAGACGATTAAAATCTGTAATCTTTGCACTTGTATGTCATCGGAAAATACAATCAGTTTCTGTTTTGTGTAAGGATGGTGTCAAAAAGTAATCTAAGTGGTGAGAAAGCAGTGCTCCTCAAAGTGCTTTACAGGATAAAAACAATAACAACAATAGTGGCTGGGCAAACGATTTTTTTTTATAGAAATACAAAATGAGATAGTGTATAATGATGTGCATAAACAAAGTTATACTGCAATTTTCCTTAGATACGCGATTAATAAATTTTTGGAATCCCCGGTGGAACACATTCCATAAGAATCAGCGCTTTTATACAGTATATCGCTTTTAAACACATATATTTAAACACACGTTTACGATTTAAATCAAAACGCGATTCAAATCAATATAAATGTTTATTTTGTAACGCATAGGTGACTATTCATTGTTATTAAAAAGACTTAAATTCGATCATACTGTGATATTTAGAAATATAAATTTGTTTGGTGCGAGTGAGGTTTTATTTAATCTCTAACCAAGGGAAACGTTTCATTTTTTCAAAGAAATGTTTGTTAAAAAATAAAGTTATAGTTCCATGGGATTCAATCACAGACCGTGTGACATGGGAGTCAGGAACCTAACCCACAGCACCACCGGCGCGGTCACATGCAGAGTGCTGAAAAAGCACTACAGAAACATTATCGACAGACAATGTACAGATTTGATAAAGCTATAAAATAATGTAATTAGGCACAGAACAAGTTTACAGCACAGTACAATGATAAATGCTGACCATGACTTTAGAAGCATAAATTACCTTACACTCAATTTAAACACAAGCTGTCTTTAGCCCTCTAAGCTGGTTCATGCAGAAATGTAGAGAACCAGGCTCAGAACACACAGCTTCATTAGCCAATACATATGCAGGACAACTGGAGAAGACGTTTTACAGTGGATGGATTTTTAGAAACATCCCATCAGTGACATCACTGAAGTCAACTCCTAGGTAACTGTCGTGTGGATAGTTTCACAAGAATCAGACAAAGGTTTAAGCATCGCTTGTTCTAGATAAAACTGCAACAAAAAAAAACAACAACCCATAATGTACTTCTTTGCGGCTCTGTTTGCCCAAATCATATATTCACAACGTGAAATTAGAAAATAATATTACGTAACCAAAATCCGCAATATGGAAACAGAACCTGTGTAATTGTTGACAGATGATGTACTCGTAACATTTTTACAAGACGAACTACAACATTTAAAAATGACTTGTATGTACTTGATATCTCTAATCAATCCACTGCACTGCATTAAAACAAAACGAAAACTAAAATGCCCTGGGCATACTGTTTCGCGCTTCTTATCAGTTGCTCAAAAGTAATTTGACCGTATGAAATGCATAATATAAACCTAGAAACATATACGTGAGCAGTATTTACGTAGTATCGGTGTCAAGACATACCTCTCAAATACTGTAAATCAAGTTAAAATATCTCAAGACCGATTCTGGTCATGATGAAACCATGTTTCGTGTATGTTTTCTTTAAAGTACCGAGATCAGCCATATACTGTATGTTTATGTTCCAAAATTAATATCGTTTATGGCCTTCACACGCGTTGCAGTATGCTCCTATTCTTTTTATGCTCAGCTACTAAGATTTCCCTTCAGTGGTAAAATTCCATATGAATATTCAGTACTACAACGGGCACAGTAAAGACGTTTACTGTAAATCTTTCTACGACAGACCAACGGACCATGAGTGCCCCTTTCGGTTAACCAATCACATACCGCGGTACCCCGCGTCATCTTGTGTCACGATGCGCGACGCCGTAGCAAATTACCTCCGGTACGTGTCTGTACCGCGCACTTTGAATGGCTGCATCTGTAGTTTTCTTAACTCGAGAAGTACTACCATAAGTAAGTACTGTACTTACTGGATTTTGGAGGGGGGGGGGGTGTCTTTCGCTGGAAATCTCGCCCCCTTCTACTTTGAAAATACCTGTGAAACTGGTTAAATTCGTCACAGCCAGCACTCCCGCAGAGAGTGATGAAAACCGCGCTGGGCCAGGCGAATGCACATCAATATGTTTAGCTTTTGGGCTCAGGTTAACATGTTCAGTGTTCAGTGTGTGGTAATTTGTTTGGTGCGAGTGAAGTTTTATTTAATCTCTGACCCAGGGAAAAGTGTGGTTTGGATGGTTGAGGAGAGAATGCAGGCTCGCGCTGTGTCCGTTATTCTTGATTTTTTTTTCTTTTTCTGGTTTGGTCGGATAGTTTTTGTTTTTGTTTTATCAATAAAGTTTGATAATCAGCCAGTGAAAGCTCTGTTGTCCTTCATATGAATGCCTGAAACATTTTACTGAACCCAGGATTTTACAGTATTTTTTCTTTAAAATACCAATAACAGAAACATACAGTTTACATAATATGCTGATGTTCCAAAATTAATATCGTTTATGACCTTTATGACCTTCTTTATGCTCTTTGTTAATGTCTAAGCTGGAACACATCATTATATCTAATTTTTTATTTCTTTTTTTTAAATTAAAAATCTTATGCCAGCCTAACAGTATTGTTGTTATGTTTTTATCCTGTAAAGCGCTTTGAGGAGCCACCTTTAAAGGTGCTATATACAATAAAGTTCATTATTATTACTATTGTTAATTTGCTGGACAGAGAGGTGAACATTATTACACAGAAGACAAAGATAGCAATTTCCGTTGCATTGTGCATTGTGCTGCTGTAATACAGTTTAAAATAATTAAAAGTCTAAACAGTTTTATTTATGGGTTGTAATTTTAAAAAAGTCAAAAACCGCACTCAAAATGCAATTTAGAGCGTTCTGGCAAGAGGAGATACCCAAATGAATAATGTAACATGCTACTTTTTGTGCATGAATAAGGTTATACTGCTATTTCCTTAGAAATGCGATTCCATGGGTTTCTTTTTTTTAATCCCAGGTGGAACAGGGCATCCATAAGAATCAAGTAATAGGTTTATTCCATGCTGAAAAAAAAGAGAAAATATTCCATAAGAATCGGCGCTTTTATATAGCGCCTTTAAAGGTGGCTTCTCAAAATGCTTTACAGGATAAAAACAACAATAACAATAACAACAACAACAACAACAATATTGTATTTCATTGCACTTTGACAGATCGTCCTTAAATCAATTGTTGATTTAAAGTTTGATAGTAACCCTAACACTAACCCTTTTTTATTTTTTCAAAGAAATGTTTGTAAAAAAAAAAAAAGTCATGGATCCTGCTGGATTCGAACACCCCACATGTAATGTCTAAATCCGGAACCTAGACCACAGCACTACTGGCAAGGCCACACGATGAGTGTTGAAAAAGCCCTACAGAAACAGTATCAACAGACATTGTACAGCGTGTACTATTCTTGTGTTGCAGTACATGAATATAATTATATCGTTATTAATTTCTTTAGATACGCGATTCCATAGTATATTCCCTTTTAATCAAATTCTAAAAGTATGCTTGTTGACTCCAGTATCACGTTAGTTAAAGACTTCCATGCTTAAAATGTTTAGGGAGAAATGGAATACTGGTGTGTATTTTTTCTTTAAAGTACCGAGATCAGCCATATACTGTATGTTTATGTTAAAAAATTAATATAGTTTATGGCCTTCACATGCGTTACAGTATGCTCCTATTCTTTTTATGCTCAGCTACTAAAATGTACCTTCAGTGGTAAAATTCCATATAAATATTCAATACTTAAATGGGCACAGTAAAGACATTAAATATACATACATACTGTATACAGTACAGTTTGCATACAGTTATATGTTTATGTTCCTAAATCAGTCTCTTTTATGAGCATGTGAAAGGCATGGTGAATCAGAGATTCTCAAAAATTACTGTACTTTGCATGATTGGAAACAAATGCGTGATTGTGAAATGCTGTGGTGTTACTTTTACAAAGACGGTCAATGAAAAAAACAATGTGGACCAGGGCAATACTTTGAGTTTATGGCTTGTCCAAGGTCATTCATTTTTAATACTATTAGTAATATCTTCGTTAAAGACTTTGATGGCGACAGCTCAAACATGAGAGGTTGAGCTTTATTAGCTCCACCTTGCGGAAATTCCGGATACTATTATTTTACTTGCGGTACTATGTGGTATTATGATGTACTATACGAGAATTTATGGTAACTCGCAAAATAATGCGGTATCGCCTGCTTGTTTTGAATGGCTGCATCTGTACATACAGCTTTCAATCTAATCAATCCAGGCTCCATTCATAACATGTAATGCCCTTTTCAAAAAACTGTACAGCCATTTTACATTTTAAAATGTAGCTAGGCTATGTATTTTATATGTTTATATAACATATGACACATAATGTTTGACTAAGGAAAAAAACAAATAACAGGGATCATTATTTGTTTTACATGTAATGTTTTGTAATATTAATATCTTTGAGATAAGTATTCTGTAATAATGAATTGAGTTTTTACTATTAAAGGTTTAAAAAAAACAGCTAGTCTGGGGAGGTGTGAAGGTCCCAGCAGAAGTTGGATCACTGCATCCATGTAAAAAAAAGGCTGTTAAACATCTGTCAAAAAAAGGGAAGTCTTGAGTACAGAAAGAAAGCAGAAGTGCCAGGGGTGGAGGTCGGCAAGCTTGAGGGTTGCCACAGTGACCAGTGAAAAGAATAAGTATGGAAAGGAGGGTGGGCTAGAAACTGAGGCTGTTGATGTAGAGAGTAGGCAAGAAACTAAGGTTGGTGTGCTGGGCAACAATGGATCTGAAGCTGTTGCACCAGTTGATGCTAGAGCTGGGGCTGCTGCGCAGAGCATACACTTTCTTGAAGCCAAAATTGCTGCCAAAAACAGTCCGCTTTGGGAGAGACCAACTACCACTATTACTGATGAAAGTTGGATATGATTTTAATAATATTAATAAATAAGGTCAAAGCAATTTAGATAACTAGATGTGAAGTTTGAATTATATAACTGAATGTCTCTTAGCACTGTTTTATGAAAATAAACTGATTATTTTTTGCATTTTTAATCACAAATAAAAGAATAGTTTTAACTTTTACAATTTTTATAAATTATGTGGATGGTGTTTATTCTCAAAGCTTTTGGCAAAGTTTTCTCAAGTAGATCTACAAAGGGATTTGCCACAGACCTTCCGTTACATCATGAAGTGATTTAAAATCAATTCTGTTCCACACCCATACAAATTGAAGTGGGGCATGTAAATACTAAATAAATCCAGCATTGCAATATTAACAGTTTACCACATTGTGGAAGGTGTTGCTTTGATCTGTAAACTGGGTAAAGCAGATCAATGTCTGCTGCATATCACAGAACAGGACTTGGAGCAGGACAAAACAGTTCAACTTATGCTATCAAAGGACAGGTCAAATAACCATAACAAACCATATAGCCCATACTGTATGTAAGGGTTGGAAACCCCTTTCAGGGTGTCTGATCTGCAAGGCAGACCCAGTGCATGTTGCTGTCTTTAATGAGCTCAATAAAACTGAATCTGTGAGAAGATCATGTCGATGGTTGATCTCTTTGGCTTGAAGCCGCACTGAGATTCCGGGTATACGCAGGCAGCAAGTAGCTGCAGTCTATTTACTACTACCCGGGAAAATACCTTGCAAACCATGCTAAGGAGGAAAATTCCTCTGTAGTTATTGCAGTCAATGTGGTCTCCTTTGTTCTTATATAGGGTTATTATGTTGGTGTCGCTCATGTCTTGAGGGACACATCCTTCTTCCCAGCACTGGCACAGGAGTTCATGAAGATGATTGACCAGAACTGGTTGATTACCTGCCTTTTCGACCTAGGGTGGAATGCCATCCTTTCCTGGGGTTTGCCGCAGGCAAGGGAGTCAATGACCTTACCAAGCTTGTCTACCATTGGTAGGTCATTGAGGTCTTTCATAATATGCAGCTTCTCAACACTTTCAATTTCTTCCTCTGTCACTTTGCTCTCCTGGCCATCGAGTGATTGGTAATACTTGGTAATTTGCTAGGGCTGGAGTTGCATCTTACAGCAAACCAGGGAATGGTCAATGTCATGGTAAATGGCAGATGCGAGTGTTTAGGATGTTGCTTTGTGATATCTTCCTTGTAATGACCATGTCCAACTGGTGGGATGTGGGATGCCATCAGAACATTCTGTTTTGTGGCTTGTTGGAAAAGAATGTATTCATTATGCAGAGATTATGGTAAGAGTAGAGTTCCAGAAGCCTTTGCCCATTCTCATTCAGTTTGCCCACGCCAAAATGCCCAATTGCTGGTGGGCCAGGAGTCGTGGTCTGTTCCCACTTGGGCATTGAAGTTACCAAGTGGGTACAGCTTGTAGGTATCCTCTCAAGAGGCACCAATAAATTTAGGGGTTTTGTGCGTTTACTGGGACAATTATTAATTGTAGCAGTAAGTCACAAAATGATTCTTTGATGGCTATTAGAAGACCGACCTTGCGGGATAACAGCAATGCACACACATGAATACTAATACACGACAATACATTTATTAATACATAAAATGTGCATATAAACATAACAGAACTTATGAGTGAGGGTTAGCAGAATACAAAAGGTATATATTCAATCATGAAGAGTTACAAACCAAGAGGGACATACATTCAGTATATCATTCATTTATACAAATTCGTAAATTAACTTGGTTTCAACTTCTACACTAGATACTCAAAAGCAAGTAATCATCCATAGGAATTAAATTGATATCAACTGGCATTGAGGTAATAATTGAATTCTCGAGCTGTGATGCAGAATGTTGAATACTCATCCAATCTGTGTGGATTCAGATCTCCCGCGGACACAAAGGAACAGTGGCAGGCTTGTTGCTTTGTCCAATCAGTGTTCTCTGGCCCGGTGCCAGCCTGTGCTGGTTCGACGAGAGAGAAGGATAGAAGGAGGGAGAGATTCCTGCTGTGATGTGCTGGCAGTGGGCTCTCTGAAGACCGGCTAGTTAGTGTTGGCTGAAACTAGCAGAGTTTGTGCACAAGAGAAAAGTGACTGGAGGTCCAAGCAGGTCACACTCTTTAGAAACCGGTTCGCTCCCGATGCAGCGCTTGTCCTGAATACTGATATTCAGCTGTCCACAGTTCCTACCGTAGTTCACTTGTTGATCAGGCGAGCATTCGCGGTGGGTTCACGAGGCTTGCTGCTGGGCTAACCTCGGGCGGATCCTTTGGTTACCTCCGTTCTCGACTCTTAGAACAAAGTAAAGTCCTGACACTCAGACAGACTGGCCGTTATGTGATTGTCCGAGCTGAGTATGAGAATTTCATGGAGCCCTGTGCTGCCTGTTTTACCTGGAGGAGCTACGGTCATTCATGGGTTGAAAGTTTTGTGGGCATCAGAGACCCACGTGGGGTTACCCTGCTCTACCAGTTCCTGATTGGCTGAGGATGAGTAACAATGCACTCTGACCTTAGGGTTGTAAATGACTTTGGATGAGACTCTCCCTTGGAATCTTCCAGACAGTAAGGCGCAAGAGATGACCAATCATTAGGATGGCTGATGCCTTGGGAGTTGTTCCTTATCAGGACACTCTATCAGCTAGAAAAACACCTTAAATGTGAACCAAATGGAACAGCCTCTCTGTATCCAGCACCACTGAGATGAGGGAGAGAGAGACTGGCAAGGGAGCAGCAAACTTAATTCCTGTATTTTTAATAAGCCTTGCCGCTACAAGCTGCTCCATAACAGGTACATCTCTTATTACAGTGTCCAGCTCCTCTTAGAACTGGTCCAGTCAGAGGAGCAAAGTTGATGTTTACTGGGATGTTTACTGGGCCTGAAGAGCTTGAAAGATGAAGCAAGAGAATATGTTCTGAAAGGTTGGTGGCTCTGTAGCAGGAAGCAAAGATACCATGCTGTTGTGGTTCAACTGGGTCCCTTCCTTGCCAGTAGAAAGTGCAGTCCTGTTCACAAAAGCTGCCATCTGAAGGAAGCTTAGTCTCATGTGAGGCAGCAATGTCAATAAGCAGCCTCTAAGTTGATAATGGCTGTCTTGGCTGTCTTTCTAGAGTTGTCGATTTGATCTGGGTCATCTGAAAGGCCCGGACACATGGTCCTGATGTTCCAGCTTGCTAAGCACAGGACTGGTGATCTTTTAGTGCTTTTGTGTGCTTGGTGTAGTATTTTCAGTCTGCTTGACAAGTCGGTCCTCTAAGCTCAATGCACCCAATGAAGCAGGCAGACTGTGGCGAGTCAGCACCTTACTAGCTGGTGCCTGCCCAGGTGGGTGGTAGCTGACCAGTGGGATACAATGGTCCCTCCCACTGTTGGAGGCAAATCGTAGCACCCTTAACTACACCAATCATTGTGGGCTTATCACTCGTAACTGCTGCCTCCCATGTTTTTCTTCGGCTGTAATCAGCGGCACTGGAGTGATCTCTGCAGTACACAAGCATGGGGAAAATGTATAGAGACCTTGGGTTGTCCCCCTCTCGGCCTCATCAGTATGATCCAAAGGAGTACAGAGCACGATGTTTGGCACTAACTTGCTGCAGGAGCTGCCAGAAGGATGACTAATAGTCAAAACAACTGCTTTGGGGCTCCACTCTGGTTTTTCCGCCGGGGTTCACTTTCCCAAGGCTCTCACAAGGCAGTGAGGCTATTTATCCATAGGTGGGTTTTGGTTCGTGGGCACCAGGGCATAACCACACAACGGTGAGCCATGTTTGTCACATGTCTGGGGGCCAAACCACCTTCGAGTCCCTTGCAGTGTAGCCTGGGGCCTTACAGTGCCCAGTTGCCATCTGTTGCCACGAGGAGGCACTGGAGAGGCTATATACTGGCAGGAGAGACTTACGCACTCGGCTCTTTTTTCGCAGTTCTGGAATCAGCATTGCTAGCCAGCGGTGAGGTGTGACAAGCACACAGACACTTCTCCATCATACTAGACGCATCACACAACCATGTCACAGACAAAATTCCAATACAGTCTGGAATACAGCCAATGTCAGTTGATGTAACAACACTAATAAAAAGCATTATACTGGCTGGCTATTATAAATTTGTTTTACAGTGGTAGGAAAACAATGTGAAATTTGGCACTTCTTCCAAGATAAGTAAGATATCGTATTTGTCATTTGTCATTATTGGTTAACACAAAAGCAAATAATAAAAAAAAAATAATGCCTATAACTTACAAAATAAAACTATGCAAGCTTTTGTTATTATGTTGAAAGGTATGAAGTTATTGTAGACTACACAAAACTATAAAAAGGTATGTTGGGAAACGTTAAGATATAGATATTTATGTTGAAAACTAAAATAAAAAAATAAGCTGTGCTGTCTTTCCGGATCGTAAAATGAGATAATTTTTTGAAGATTTATTTTTACTTGTTATTTTAAAATTACTATTCTTTGTTTATTTCAATACAAGTATGTGATGCATCCTACAGATCTTATTCATAGTCATCTAATACAGAAAGTACTTTATCTTTATTGTTTCTGCTTGTGCTCTCA
Organism: Lepisosteus platostomus; assembly: GCF_059453375.1. Taxonomy (NCBI): domain Eukaryota; kingdom Metazoa; phylum Chordata; class Actinopteri; order Semionotiformes; family Lepisosteidae; genus Lepisosteus; species Lepisosteus platostomus. The sequence continues at coordinate 46,251,414 of NC_142612.1, read as the reverse complement.
AAGGGAGAAAAAAAGATAATAATAATAATTGCTTACACTAATATAGTGCTTTTCTGGACACTCCACTCAAAGCGCTTTACAGGTAATGGGGACTCCCCTCCACCACCACCAATGTGCAGCATCCACCTGGATGATGCGACGGCAGCCATAGTGCTCCAGAACGCTCACCACACATCAGCTATCAGTGGGGAGGAGAGCAGAGTAATGTAGCCAATTCATAGAAGGGGATTATTAGGAGGCCATGATTGGTAAGGGCCAATTGGAAATTTTGCCAGGACACCGGGGTTACACCCCTACTTTTTTCGAGAAACGCCCTGGGATTTTTAATGACCACAGAGAGTCAGGACCTCGGTTTTACGTCTCATCCGAAGGACGGCGCCTGTTTACAGTATAGTGTCCCCATCACTATACTGGGGCATTAGGACCCACATGGACCACAGGGTGAGCACCCCCTGCTGGCCCCACTAACACCTCTTCCAGCAGCAACCTTAGTTTTTCCCAGGAGATCTCCCATCCAGGTACTGACCAGGCTCACACCTGCTTAGCTTCAGTGGGTTGCCAGTTGTGAGTTGCAGGGTGATATGGCTGCTGTTTTAAGATAAGATAAGAAAAAGAAGCAATCATGCAACACTGTAACAGGACCCAAGTGACTTTAAAACACACACACATGATCTATAGTGCAATTCATCTGTATTGCAGACTCTTGCGAGTGTAGGCGAGTCCCAAGTGGCAGCCTTCTGTTTATTCAGATGATGCTGCTTTTAAAATCTGATTTTACTGTATATACACATCCATCTAATCATTTAAAAACACTTATATCCCATGAGATATAGTGCTTTACTTTTGGTTAAGATGTAGATTCATAAAAGGGTCAAGATGGTAAGATGGTGTTTAGGACTGAGTGGGTGAAGTGAAGTTGCTCTATTTTTGCTGATCATGAATGTATTTTCCTCTGGCTCTAAATGATTTGTAATGAATAGTGAAAATGAGCCAGCTTTCCCCAGGACCAGATTGGGGTGGAGAACCTGGTTTTAAGGCCACAGGCAAATAAAATAAAGTGCTGTTCTATAGCGATGATTTAAATGCAAACTATTGATGTCTTCTGCCAAAAACCATTTCACTTGTAGACATCAGTGTTAGTTGTATTGCTATTATTATTATTATTATTATTATTATTATTATTATTATTATAAGAAGACCTGCGATGTAAAACCTCTGCCTTAATCTATAATTATCTTAAACTATAATATATAGTTAACCTAAGCTATTGCTAACTTTTTTGGGTTACAATCTGGTTAACAGTTACGTCTTCAACTTGGTAAAAAGTAATTAATGCAGCTGTGGTTTTACTATGTAGCAATTTAGGATAATTGTTTTGACAAAACAGAACACTATAGATGTAGAAAACATGCTGATCTTATAGCTATTCTGTAAGAGCAACTCATTTTATCCAGGATCAAATTAATTTGCCCAAATGTTATCAATAGCTTAATTTAAAAAAAAATATTTGTAAGTTCATCTTGAAAATATGGAGAAGGTATCACACTTCAGACAGACAATCTGCTCATTAGAAATTTTTAAGGAGATCTGGACTGAGATATTTCACACCTTTTTTGGCTGATTTCTTCTTCTGGGCTCACTGAATATTTATGGTATGCATTAGAACACAGAGTACTTCCAAAATGATCACCGACAGGATGTCTGCTGAACTACTTCAATCATTAAATGACACTCTGGGTTTCAACAAACACAAGCTGCTATCTTAATTAATGCGGACATGATTACTTAACAATGTTTATTCTTTCTCAGCAGAATGAAGTTTGACATACAAAAAGACAATAATTTATGATTAGCTGCACAAGACATTAAAATGTCCAAATTGGCAAATAGAAGTATCTGCCAAGTAAAAAAAGGCTCAGGTTTTCACATGGAATGCTCATGTTTTCCTAAAACATCCTAAAACGGAGAAAAGGATATACAATAATCTAAACATAGCAAAGACAGGATGCAGACTGTACCACTGACAGAACTTCCAGATGAGATTCAAAACATTTTATAAACTCTTCCCATTATCTGGTGATTTGCTTTCTTCAGCCTCTTTCCAATCACCAACCTTGTCCTGCCTTTATATAGGAGTTGAGTTTGAACTGCCTATGTTGGCCATGCTTACATCACACCACGCTGGTTTGAGATAAAGATTGTCTGTACAGTATAAACCTACTTTATATATACTGTGTGTGTTGCACTATACCGCATCATACCGTATGCATATTTGATTATGTTAATAGTATCTGGAATCACCTTGTAAAACTGGCAGTTGGAGCTAATAAAGTTAAACCTCTCCTGTACAGCATTTGAGCTGTCACCAGAAAATATCTGGTTTCGAATAACAATCACTGCTGAGGGACAATCTTTATTCACAGTTGATATACTCTTTATATTTTTACATTTAAACTGTGTATTACAGCATGTTAATCATTATACATTAAAAAGCTGGTATATTTTATGAAAACAAGATTGCTCAGTGGGACAAAAGTACACAACCTACCACCTTTATCATAAATATTTTAATTATGCAGAAATATCTTATGCATCAAAGTCTTTACCAAAGATATTACTAATAGTATTAATAATTAATGACCTTGGAAAAGCTGTAAACTCAAAGTATTACCCTGGTCAACATTCTCTGTAACTGAAAATACTTTATTTTTTCATTGACAAAAAGTAACACCATAGCATTTCGTTGATCCAATCACACATTCGTTTCCAATCATAAAAAGTAAGTCTTGAGAATCTCTGATTCACCATGCCTTTCACATGTTCACAAAAGATATTAATTTAGGAACATAAACATTACTGTATGTAAACTGTACTGTATATGGCTGGTCTTGGTATTTTAAAGAAAAAATACACACCAGTATTCCATTTCTCCCTAAACATTTTAAGCATCAAAGTCTTACAGTACATGTGGTTATTTTGAAACGTTTTTACTTGCTCCTTCTGACCATATTACCGTATGTTTATATACTTTGTGAAAAATTGATCGTTTTAACCTTTTCTGTGAGTATGCTCATTATCGGACTAAACAGAAGCATACTTTTAGAATTGGATTAATAGGGAATATCATATAGATTTGCGTATCTAAATAAATTAATAATGGTATAACTATTTCTATATTGATATGTGTATTGCTGTTTCAGTGCGTATCACATGACAGTAGCTTAAGTCACTGATTTATAAGCGTGAGGTCGGGTGTTCAAATCCAGCAAGCGCTAGGAGTTTTCTTTTAACAAACATTTATTTGAAAAACTAAAATATACACTACAGTGTATTGACATTTTTTATATTTCTAAATATCACATGTTTATACTGTATGTACACAGCAGGTTGTAGGGCGTAAATCCATGTGAGCCCGAAAGCCCTACATTAAAGTTGTGCATTTGCCTAGTGCTGCGCGGTTTTCATCTCTCTCTGCGGGAGTGGTGGCTGTGCTGAATGAAACCGGTTTCACAGGTATTTTCAAAGTAGAATAGGACGAGTCTTTCAGCGAAAGACAGTCCACCTTACCCCACGGACACATGTTTTCTTAGAAAAACAGATTCACAGCGCAAAGCTGTGTAGCGGCAATGCTTGTCAATAAGACAGAATTAAGTGTTGCTGTGCTTTCCCAAATGAGGCCTCATCTCTCCCTTCATTTCTGTGGTGCAGCCACAGAGAAGCTATTCATGCAGGCTGATTTAAAGATGTTTTCTTTTGATAAGGGACAGCTCCCAAATGGGGATGCACTTACCTAAGCCTGGCTATCATGATCAATGGTCATCCATTGGCGCCTATCTGTCTAGGGAGTGCCAGATGGACATCTGGACTGCATTCCTAAGTGTCAGGAGTAAGTGACTCATATCTCACCTTGATCAACCAATCAGGGACTGGTAGGGCCGAGTAACCCACGTGGGACTCTGATGCCCATGGAATTTTCAGCCAATCAACGAGCTGAAGTTCCTCCAGGTAAAAACAGGCAACACAGATGGCCACAGATGGAATTCTGTGAACTTTTTCGGACAATTCTAAAGGGAATTCTAAGGAGAATTCCAGGGCAGGACGGCCCAGGAGCAGAAGGCTCCTAAGGGCAGGGCATTCTCGCAGCGCACCTCCTGACCATCCTGAGACTCAGCCCGGACAACCACGGAACGGCCAGTGTGTCCGAGTGCCAGAACTTTTCTTTGTTCTAAGAGTCGAGAGCGGAGGTTGTTAGAGAGTAACCAGAGGATCCACCCAATGTTAGCATCAGCAGCAAGCCTCGTGAACAGGTCGGAACTGTGGACAGCTGAATCACTATTCAGAACTAGCGCTTCATCAGGAATGAACCGGTCCTCTTTCTGACTTGCTGGGACCCACAGGCATCTTTTCTCCCGTGCACAAACTGTGCTAGTTAAAGCCAACACTAACTAAGCCGGTCAGTGAGCATCAGCAGCGCACCGTCGCAAGCTGCACAGCACAGCCTGGCACGGAGCCAGAGAGCCCGCAGGAGATCTGAATCCCCAGAGATTGGATGAGTATTCAACTTCACTGCATTACTGCTCGAGAATTTAATTGTTATCCCAACCAGTTGATATCAATTTAATTCCTAAGAGTTATGTACTTGTTTTGAGTATCTAATGTAGAAGTTATAACCAAGTTCATTTACAAAACGGTCTAAATGAATGATATACTGAACGTATGTCCTCTTGATATATGTAACTCTTTGTAACTGACTGAATATATACCTTTTGTATTCTGATAACCCTCTCGATAAGATCTGTTAGGTTTATATGCATATTCTATGTATTAATAAATGTATCCTCGTGTATTTGTACCTGTGTGTGTGCGTTGTTTGAGTTATATCGCATGGTTGGATTCTAAGGCCATCAAAAGAATCATTTTGTGATTTACTGCTACAATTAATAATTGTCCCAGTAAATGCCCAAACCCTACAGAACTGGTGCCTTCAGAGAGCACACTACAGCTGTGTCAGTCTTCTGTGTAAAAAAAGATCAGTTTGAGCACCATGGGGACTGTTTTTAATAAGCTTTTTAATAATAGTTTTATGTACAGGCTGTGAAATGTTTCACAAGTAGAGGTCTTTAAAATTAGGCTGGGCAAATGATTATTTTAATTCTTAAAAAATAAATAAAAAATTAGATATAATGATGTGTTCCTACTTAGACTTTAAGCAAATGCCTTTATTGATTCACAACCTGACAACACATTGTAAATCATTATCTTTGCATTCTAAGTCCCTTAATTCACTTTAAGCATAGCTTTCTCACTATTTAGATTTATTTTTCATACCATCGTTAAACAAAGCAGAAGCGTATACTACTACCTCATGGGATCAAACATGGAAAGATTAGAGTGTAATCGTTTTTATTTTTTAAATAAATTTTAGTAAAGTGTCATTTATACAAAAAAGTTGCATTTAATACCACTCGACAGTTATATTAAGAGAGATATGTTCTCTATTAAAGCTCAGATCAAAGATCAAACCGCAATATCTCATACACTGGGACTGATCTGTGATCTGTGATGTGGTTGAGTGTGAATTGTGGTGCTCTAGCAGGCTAACTGGTGTCTGTGTTGTTCGGGCTGTGCCTAAAAATAAAAACAGGTTTAACAACTTTTAACTGTAGTTTTTATAAGACCATTAGACATGCAATACACTTCCTCGTGATCATCTTAAAATCGTTGAGTAAGCTGCAAGTGTTTTTTATACATATCATTCAGAAATACAATTGAAAATAGTTTTGTGGTGTATGCATAGATTTAACCTTTCTAAAATGTATAACAAAATTAAAGACGATTAAAATCTGTAATCTGTCATGAAAAATCAAAACAAGAAACAATAACTTGTCCCTGCCTAAATAAGACATTGCATGACTTTAAAGGTCATAAACAACAGGTTTAGAGAGTTAAAAACACTGTTTATGCGCAAAAAAAACGTGTGATCCTTCTTCCTCATGATCAGCTTAGAATACTGTAAGCTGTAAGTTTTTTGTTTATTTTTTCATTAAACATTTAAAATACTTTAATTTCGTAAATAAAAAATCAGTCTCCTCTATAACTCTTCAGTTTACAGAACAATTCCCACAGAGCTATACAACATTGTCACAACAGTAAACAACAGTTGCTGGCTCACTTAAAGGTGTAACACATCTTCACTCTCATGCTACGGTATATGTATATCGAAAACATATCTTTATGTTTGAAGCCTGAAATGTGGCAAAAGGTTGAAAAGTTCAAGGGGGCCGAATACTTTCGCAAGGCACTGTATTATGTAAACTGTATGTTGCTGGCATTTTAAAGAAAAAATACACATCAATACTTCATTTATCCCTAAACATTTTAAGCACAAAAGGCTTACATGTGGTTGACCTTCCAACCATATTACTGTAATATCTGTATTGCTGTTTTTGTGGGCACCAACGGAGGGGCGCACAGGAAATCAGATGGGGAGGAGGAGATGGCCAGCACGGCGATGCTGGGGGTGCGACGACAGCTGGTTATCTGCCACCGCTGTGGGGAGAGGGGGCACATCGCCTGGGAGTGCCAAGCTCTGGACTCCAGAGTCCGTAGGGAAATGGGAGCGGCTTGAATGATGCTACCCCCGCTCCGGAAAGCCAGAACGAGTGCTTCACCCTGCCAGCCGGGGCTTATTCCTTCCCTGCCTCACTGAAGGCAGACCCTGCCAGGCCCTCGTCGACACCAGTTCAACCATCACCCTGCTGAGGCCTGGTGCCCACCGGAATCCTCAAATACGGCATCAGCCTGCTCAGCCAGAGCCAGGACCTGCTCCAAGAGGACCAGCACGGCCAGCATCACGTGGCGCTGCACTTCATTCGGCGCCAGGGCCCAGAGGAACGCCTGGAGCGCTATCTCTCGGTGGGCCTCTTGGGGGATATCCTCTTGGGGAGAATATCCTCTTGGGGGATATTCTAACAACAAGTGATTATAAGACGATCTGTCAAAGTGCAATGAAATACAATATGCTGGACAGTATGCTTTTCAAAGTGCTTTACGGGATAACAACAATAACAACAACAATTTTACAAGTCCTGGGAGGAAGAATATCATCAATATTAATTATAATATAATAAACTTTATTTTATAAAGCGCCTTTAAAGGTGGCTTATTAAAAAACTTTTTTAAATGCATTTGCATTTGCACACAGAGCAGTGTTTACTTGAACATGGAGATGCCATAATGAATAATTCCTGCATACACCCATTGCAGCAGAATTTGCATTGTTTTGCAGGGCTATGATTCATACAAGTGGTGTTGGATTTGGAGACAAAATGTATTTACATTGGGTTGCTGTAAGTGGAGCACTAATAACCCCTAAACTCTACTTATTATTTTACAAGAGAATGCACCTGACAAGCTGGACAGTATGGTTCTCAAAGCACTTTACAGGATAACGACAACAATAACAACAACAATTTACAAGTTCTGGGAGGAAAAATATGATCAATATTAATAATAATAATAATAAACTTTATTTTATATAGCGCCTTTAAAGGTGGCTCTTCAAAGCACTTTACAGGATAACAACCGATAAAACAACAGTGGCTGGCGGTTGAAAATACTTGAGAAACCAGGTTGTTCACAATGTACAGATGCAGCCATTCAAGGTGCGCGGCACAGACACGTACCAGAGGTAATTGGCTACGGCCTCATGCATTGTGACAAGCGATGACGCAAAATACCACGGTACATGATTGGTTGACCGACAGGGGCACTTGTGGTCTGTTGGTCGGTCGTAGAAAGATTTAAATGTCTTTACTGTGCCCGTTTTAGTATTGAATATTTATCTGGAATTTTACCACTGAAGGGAAATCTTAGTAGCTGAGCATAAAAAGAATAGGAGCATACTGTAACACGTGTGAAGGCCATAAACGATATTAATTTTGGAACATAAACATACAGTATATGGCTGGTCTCGGTACTTTAAAGAAAAAATACACACCAGTATTCCATTTCTCCCTAGACATTTTAAGCATGGAAGTCTTTAACTAACGTGATACCGGAGTCAACAAGCATACTTTTAGAATTTGATTAAAAGGGAATATAATATGGAATCGCGTATCTAAAGAAATTAATAACGAGATAATTATATCCATGTACCGCAGCACAAGAATAGTACACGCTGTACATTGTCTGTTGATAATGTTTTTGTAGGGCTTTTTCAACACTCCTCATGGGACCTTGCCAGTGGCGCTGTGGGTTAGCTTCCTGACACACACATCACACGTTGGGTGTTTGAATCCAGCCTGAGCCATGACTTTTTTTTAGAACAAACATTTCTTTGAAAAAATAAAACGTTTCCCTGGGTCAGAGATGAAATAAAACTTCACTCGCACCAAACAAATTTATATTTCTGAATATCACAACATGATCAAATTTAAGGCATTTTAATAACAATGAATAGTCACCTATGCATTACAATATAAACATTTACAGTGCCTTGCGAAAGTATTCGGCCCCCTTGAACTTTTCAACCTTTTGCCACATTTCAGGCTTCAAACATAAAGATATAAATTTTTTATTTTATGTGAAGAATCACCAACAAGTGGGACACAATTGTGAAGTGGAACGAAATCTATTGGATTTTTGAAACTTTTTTAACTAATAAAAAAATGAAAAGTGGGGCGTGCAAAATTATTCGGCCCCTTTACTTTCAGTGCAGCAAACTCACTCCAGAAGTTCAGCGAGGATCTCTGAATGATCCAATGTTGTCCTAAATGACTGATGGTGATAAATAGAATCCACCTGTGTGTAATCAAGTCTCTGTATAAATGCACCTGCTCTGTGATAGTCTCAAGGTTCTGTTGAAAGCGCAGAGAGCATCATGAAGACCAAGGAACACACCAGGCAGGTCCGTAATACTGTTGTGGAGAAGTTTAAAGCCGGATTTGGATACAAAAAGATTTCCCAAGCTTCAAACATCCCAAGGAGCACTGTGCAAGCGATCATCTTGAAATGGAAGGAGTATCAGACCACTGCAAATCTACCAAGACCTGGCCGTCCCTCTAAACTTTCAGCTCAGACAAGGAGAAGACTGATCAGAGATGCAGCCAAGAGGCCCATGATCACTCTGGATGAACTGCAGAGAACTACAGCTGAGGTGGGAGAGTCTGTCCATAGGACAACAATCAGTCTTACACTGCACAAATCTGGCCTTTATGGAAGAGTGGCAAGAAGAAAGCCATTTCTCAAAGATATCCATAAAAAGTCTCGTCTAAAGTTTGCCACAAGCCACCTGGGAGACACCCCAAACATGTGGAAGAAGGTGCTCTGGTCAGATGAAACCAAAATCGAACTTTTTGGCCACAATGCAAAACGATATGTTTGGCGTAAAAGCAACACAGCTCATCACCCTCAACACACCATCCCCACTGTCAAACATGGTGGTGGCAGCATCATGGTTTGGGCCTGCTTTTCTTCAGCAGGGACAGGGAAGATGGTTAAAATTGAGGGGAAGATGGATGCAGCCAAATACAGGACCATTCTGGATGAAAACCTGTTGGAGTCTGCAAAAGACCTGAAACTGGGACGGAGATTTATCTTCCAACAAGACAATGATCCCAAACATACAGCAAAATCTACAAAGGAATGGTTCACAAATAAACGTATCCAGGTGTTTGAATGGCCAAGTCAAAGTCCAGACCTGAATCCAATCGAGAATCTGTGGAAAGAGCTGAAAACTGCTGTTCACAAACGCTCTCCATCCAACCTCACTGAGCTCGAGCTGTTTTGCAAGGAAGAATGAGCAAAAATTTCAGTCTCTCGATGTGCAAAACTGATAGAGACATACCCCAAGCGACTTGCAGCTGTAATCGCAGCAAAAGGTGGCTCTACAAAGTATTAACGCAAGGGGGCCGAATAATTTTGCACGCCCCACTTTTCATTTTTTTATTAGTTAAAAAAGATTCAAAAATCCAATAGATTTCGTTCCACTTCACAATTGTGTCCCACTTGTTGGTGATTCTTCACATAAAATAAAAAATTTATATCTTTATGTTTGAAGCCTGAAATGTGGCAAAAGGTTGAAAAGTTCAAGGGGGCCGAATACTTTCACAAGGCACTGTATATTGAGTAAAACCGCGTTTTGATTTAAATTGCGAACGCATGTTTAAATATATGTGTTTTTTTAATTCACAATCAGACAAATGCAACATAAATTGATATCTTTGTCTTCTAAGTTTCTTAATAAACTTTCAGGTGTAAAAACAGTTAAAAGGACCACAGATTAGAAAGTAAATTCCCAACACTGACTGTACCCATCTGTCATGCTAATAAAGCACCTTGAATTGAACTGAATTGAGAGGGGTGTAGCGGCGAGGCTTATTAATAAGGCAGAATTAAGTGTTTCTGAGCTTCCCAAATGAGGCCCCATTTCTCTGTTCATCTCTGTGGTGCAGCCACAGAGAGAATATTCCCAGGGTGATTTAGGGTTCCTTTGATAAAAGACAGCTCCCAAAGGGGGATGCACTTAGCTAAGCCTGGCTATCATGATCAATGGTCATCCATTGGCACCTATCTGTCTAGGGAGTGCGAGTTGGACATCTGGATTGCATTCCTAAGTGTCAGGGGTAAGTGACTCATATCTCACCTTGATCAACCAATCAGGGACTGGTAGGGCCGAGTAACCCACGTGGGACTCTGATGCCCATGGAACTTTCAGCCAATCAATGAGCTGAAGTTCCTCCAGGTAAAAACAGGCAACACAGAGATTCAGATTCAGATTCAGAAGGGATTCTGGAGAGGATTCTGTGGACTGTTCTAAAGGGAATTCAAAGGAGAATTCCAGGGCAGGACGGCCCAGGAGCAGAAGGCTCCCAAGGGCAGGACATCCTCGCAGCGCGCCTCCTGACCATCCTGAGACTCAGCCCGGACAACCACGGAACGGCCAGTGTGTCCGAGTGCCAGAACTTTCCTTTGTTCTAAGAGTCTAGAGTGGAGGTTGCCAGAGAGTAACCAGCAGCAGGCCTCGTGAACAGGTCAGAACTGTGGACAGCTGAATCACTATTCAGAACTAGCTCTTCATTAGGAACGAACCGGTCCTCTTCCTGACTTGCTGGGACCCACAGTCATCTTTTCTCCTGTGCACAAACTTTGCTAGTTAAAGCCAACACTAACTAGCCGCTCAGTGAGCATCAGCAGCGCACCGTCGCAAGCCGCACAGCACAGCCTGGCACCGAGCCAGAGAGCGCGGATTGGACAGCAACAGCCTGCAACTGTTTCTTTGTGCCCGCAGGAGATCTGAATCCCCAAAGACTGGATGAGTATTCAACTTCAATGCATTACAGCTCAAGAATTCAATTGTTATCCCAACCAGTTGATATCAATTTAATTCCTAAGAGTTATGTACTTGTTTCGAGTATCTTATGTAGAAGTTATAACCAAGTTCATTTATGAAACGGTCTTAATGAATGATATACTGAACGTATGTCCTCTTGATATATGTAACACTTCGTAACTGATTGAATATATATCTTTTGTATTCTGATAACCCTCTCGATAAGATCTGTTAGGTTTATATGCATATTCTATGTATTAATAAATGTATCCTCGTGTATTAGTACCTGTGTGTGTGCGTTATTTGAGTTATGTCGCATGGTTGGACTCTAAAGCCATCAAAAGAATCAACTTTGTGATTTACTGCTACAATTAATAATTGTCTCAGTAAATGCCCAAACCCTACAGAACTGGTGCCTTCAGAGAGCCACTACATTACATTTTGGCTATGGCAACGTTACATATTTGGCGTCCCTGAACGGCTATGAATCACTACATATTTGGCGTCCCTGGGTGGGCGTGGCAAGACTGAAATGAGTCAACCAAGCGGAATAATTCAATATAAAACGCCGCGGGTTTCATACACGACAATACAGTGTGCTGAAAGCCGAAAGGAAAAAAAAGTTCCCCTTGCTCTTTAAGCAGTGCTTGATTGTTTTGTGATCTTTTGCGATCTACCGGGTTGATTGCATACTTGATCTTGTGGTTTTCTGTGGTAAAACTGTGATTTCGTACTTAAAAGTAATACTCTTTAAGTTTAACGATGGTTGCTAAAAGGTCTGAGTTCGAGTCGCTATTAAGCACTCTCTCTAGCAGCGACAGGTCTGACCACAATCTCTTCCATATCTCCGTCAGCGGAGAAGCTAGAAGGATAAATCTCCATTCTCTGAGAGAGCTAGCGAAGGACATAGAGAGATTTGACCCGGCAGTGTCAGAGAATAATATCGAGAGTTATATTCAGGACCTCAGGTATACCCTGCAGTACCTGCCAAACGCCACAGAACAGGAGAAAGTGTTTCTGGTCAGGAAAACTACCAGCAGAGCTGTACATGAGTGGATGGCTAGGCAGATGAAAGAAGTCTGTAATGACTTTGAGCAGCTATGTCAAGCACTTATCGAAGAATACAGTGCGTTTATTGACCCGACTGCTGCAGTAGCCGCCGCCCTTAACATTAAGGACGAGAGAGCAGAGTCCCCTCGCGAATATTACGAGAGACTTAGACGAACTTATTTTGCAGGGCGAAATGATGAGGGTTGCGAAGAGAACACACATTTCAAGGGTTTATTCATTGCGAATCTCCACCCGTCAGTCAGAAAGATGATCTTAATGCATACAGATGCACAGACCATGAAAATGACTGATTAAGAGATTTGTGCAGAAAGCCTGGGAGTATGATGTCCAAAGTCGCTCTGAGCAAAAAGCTGCTAAAGCGACTGTGTTCGCCGTCAGAGCCAGCAGGGTTAATTCCCTCCTGCTCGAAGGAGCACAGGCTCCTGAGCTGGCTAAGCCCCATTCCAAAGCACTCACACAGGACCGCACCCAGCGTCCTAAGTGCCATGAGAACACCGGGGAAGGGAAAGGGCTAGAAAAAGCTGAACAAAAGGATTCAGTAGCCGCCCGCCTGGCCAGGCTTGAACAAGCTTTATTAAGACAGGGACAACCGCTCCCCAAGGCTGCCGGAAGCGTGAATGAGCTGATACTCTCCACTGGAGGAGGCGGAGACCCGCCCCCTCTCCCTCCCTCAGTCTATCTGATTGAGCGGAAGAGTTCCTGCCTGGATAAGGTCAGCCACTCCCAAGCGAGTGCTGACTCCACCCCTGAAGTCACAGAGCAGGCAGTAAAACAGAGAGGAAAAGCAGGAAGCTTTTACCTCAAGGCTGCCATGGGAGATGTCTTACCCAGTGAGACACTGATTGACACTGAGGTTGAAAGGTGTTTGATGTCACACGGCAAGCTCAAACGGGTAGAAAAAGAAAAGGGCATGCGACTCAGAGAGGAACCTTTGGTGGATCACCAGAAAGGCAAAGTGTGGAAACAGGTCAAGGCTCCTAAGTCTTCTGTACAGAAGGAAAGGGGGGCCAAGAGGCAGACTGTGCTCACACAGTGCCCACCGAACACAGAAGCCCATGCGGAGATTCCTTCTGTTCCCTCTGGACAAGAAATAAAAATATTTTCTTGTTCCCCGAATATACAGGGAAGTCGTGTCCCGGCCGAGGTCTCAACAGCCTCCCTGCCACAGGAGCGGTGCTCCAGGCAGCCGCCTGATCCACCAGGTAAAGCACACACCTTTTACATCCCTAAAGAGGAGCAGATCTCCCCACCTGGCGATAAAAAGGAGCTTTCCCTGTGCACCCTGGCACCCAAGAGGGGTCAGGACCACCACCCCGCAGTGGTGGAAAGGATCCAGATGGCAGGAGAGCAGGTTGGTGATGTAGCCCCCACCCTTAGCCCTGAGAGGTCCTCTATTAGTGAGGATCTGCTTGAGCAGCTGTCACAGGGCCACCGCCAGGTGCCCCTGGTGCAACATTCACAGGTTAGACAGGAGGTCCAGCTGGACGCTGAGACTACTGCGCTGTGGACACACCTGATCCCAGATGCGGATTCCCTCTGCTTTGACCCAGGGAACCTGCAGTCAGGTAACATTATTTCTCACAACTACCAGGTAGTGAGTGAGACTGACCTGATTGTTCCTGCCTCAACGGCAGGGTTTCCAACACACCCAGTCCCCCAGAAGGGACAGGCAATGAAAGCCGAGCCGGTTTTCTTACAGCCACCAGCTCAGTCTGTCAGTCTGAGTCTGACCAACAGTGGTTCAGCCAGACTGGAGCTGGATGGTCAAGTCACCCGCCTGCCAGTGCAGGACATCGCAAAGAGAGGTGTCAGAATCCCCGCCTGCACTGACATGGGCCTGGTGAGTGATAGTAAGTTCAAACAGTGAACTAGCTATCCCAGTGCTGGGGCAGCTCCCTGAACCCCTAGCGAGGGAAGGGGGGAGCGAGCAGGTGTCCTACACCTACCCCCAGCAAACGATTGGAAACATGCCGATAGAGGGATTCCTCAATCAGGAAGTGTGCAGGGTGGACCTGAACAGTGAGAATAGGATAACAATCCCAGATCACTCAGGTGCTCCAGATGACCACTCAGCCGAGGGTCAGGCATGCTCCACCACTGCACCACCCCCTGCAGGGTTCCTAGAGCACAGGCATGAACAAATCGAAAAAGCAAATGCCCTGGAAAAGGAGGAGCAGCATCAGCAGCTGTGTCAGATCTCCCCAGATTTCCAGGATGTTGGTGCCCAAGATGCCACATGGCATACTGAGAAAGACACCATGTACACGCTGCACCAGCTTAGAAAGGCAACAGTCACTCAGAAGGAGATGACTGGGATCAGCCACCCGAAAAGACTTTTGGGAGGACTGATTGCTGCCGCCACTGTTGCACGTTTGCTTTTTCTGGTAGGTTTGTGTGCTACTGGCACTCACACCCTGACTGCCCCAAGAAGGCAGGTGTCAGAGAGGCCAGAGGGTAGTGACAGACTGTATCGACAGCAGCAAAAGTTGGAAAGCTTAGGGAAAACCCTACAGGCAACTTCCTATGCAACAGGGTTAAACCTTATTCCCCAAACAGTGGACATGATTGTTGGTGTTATACAGTGGGTTTATGCTTGTGTGCAACAGGCCAGAATGTTGACACAAGACCTGTTAAGGGAGTTTAGTGCCACTGTGGCCAGTCTAGCCATGGCACAAATCCCAACCCACTTGATTCCACTCTTCTCAGTAGAGGAGTATGTGACATTAACCCCATCGCTCATAGCTCACCCAGAAGGCAATCCAAGATTGAATTCGGTTCCAAGTCTTGAGATGGGTATGGCTACCAAAGCTATCCATTGGCTGTGTCTAAACGATTCACCAATGAAGGGTGTAAAGCTACTAACGAGCAGAGGGAGGTTAATGGACCCCATGAAGAGCAGGTGGGAAGTAAATGGCTGGTCAGCACACCACATTTAACTGACACTATGACTTGTGACGGGCATGATACAGCTACCGCAATGCAGCTACCTAATCAAACAGTTTTCCTGTAAGTTCCCGAGGAGGCCATAGTACAGCATGGTAACTTAACACTGTACGGTCTGGAACCAGACGATATAAGACCAAACTTGAGGTCTTGGATGCCTTCAGGTGCCACACTATTGAATTGGATAGAAATCCAAGAAACAGTAAGCCCTGAAGAGGTACAGGTAGTTAGTTTGCTTTAATGGAACAAACCTCCAAACCACCCTAGCAGATACCCAACACAGGTGTTGTGGTTTATCGGAGGGCTGGGAACAGGAACCGTTGTTATTGTAACACTACTGCCGGGTAGTTGGATCATGACTGACAGTGTACTCTGAATGCTGTACTCTCGCATCAAGATGTACTCTGGGTAGCATGAATGAGTCAAAGGTAGCATGTCAAAAGAAAGGAAGTGACTTCTCCCCAAATATCTACTACAGAGGTATCAGATATTGACAGTGAACTTCCTGATGTGTAATTCCTAGACTTAGATAATGTCTCCTACCGTGTTTATACATACTCCAGATGTTATTCATCCTGTTTGTATCCAATGCTGGTTCCGGTATGAATTCTCGAGGAGTAATGTAGACATTTAAGATTAATGTTCTAATGGCACGGGACATCACTTAACTCTGTTTTGTTTTGAAGGCAACAATGCCTCGGGACCTCGTGACCTTCAAAAAGGGGGGATATGTAGCGGCGAGCCTTATTAATAAGGCAGAATTAAGTGTTTCTGAGCTTCCCAAATGAGGCCCCATTTCTCTGTTCATCTCTGTGGTGCAGCCACAGAGAGAATATTCCCAGGGTGATTTAGGGTTCCTTTGATAAAAGACAGCTCCCAAAGGGGGATGCACTTAGCTAAGCCTGGCTATCATGATCAATGGTCATCCATTGGCGCCTATCTGTCTAGGGAGTGCGAGTTGGACATCTGGATTGCATTCCTAAGTGTCAGGAGTAAGTGACTCATATCTCACCTTGATCAACCAATCAGGGACTGGTAGGGCCGAGTAACCCACGTGGGACTCTGATGCCCATGGAACTTTCAGCCAATCAATGAGCTGAAGTTCCTCCAGGTAAAAACAGGCAACACAGAGATTCAGATTCAGATTCAGAAGGGATTCTGGAGAGGATTCTGTGGACTGTTCTAAAGGGAATTCAAAGGAGAATTCCAGGGCAGGACGGCCCAGGAGCAGAAGGCTCCCAAGGGCAGGACATCCTCGCAGCGCGCCTCCTGACCATCCTGAGACTCAGCCCGGACAACCACGGAACGGCCAGTGTGTCCGAGTGCCAGAACTTTCCTTTGTTCTAAGAGTCTAGAGTGGAGGTTGCCAGAGAGTAACCAGCAGCAGGCCTCGTGAACAGGTCGGAACTGTGGACAGCTGAATCACTATTCAGAACTAGCTCTTCATTAGGAACGAACCGGTCCTCTTCCTGACTTGCTGGGACCCACAGTCATCTTTTCTCCTGTGCACAAACTTTGCTAGTTAAAGCCAACACTAACTAGCCGCTCAGTGAGCATCAGCAGCGCACCGTCGCAAGCCGCACAGCACAGCCTGGCACCGAGCCAGAGAGCGCGGATTGGACAGCAACAGCCTGCAACTGTTTCTTTGTGCCCGCGGGAGATCTGAATCCCCAAAAATTGGATGAGTATTCAACTTCAATGCATTACAGCTCAAGAATTCAATTGTTATCCCAACCAGTTGATATCAATTTAATTCCTAAGAGTTATGTACTTGTTTCGAGTATCTAATGTAGAAGTTATAACCAAGTTCATTTATGAAACGGTCTTAATGAATGATATACTGAACGTATGTCCTCTTGATATATGTAACACTTCGTAACTGATTGAATATATATCTTTTGTATTCTGATAACCCTCTCGATAAGATCTGTTAGGTTTATATGCATATTCTATGTATTAATAAATGTATCCTCGTGTATTAGTACCTGTGTGTGTGCGTTATTTGAGTTATGTCGCATGGTTGGACTCTAAAGCCATCAAAAGAATCAACTTTGTGATTTACTGCTACAATTAATAATTGTCTCAGTAAATGCCCAAACCCTACAGAACTGGTGCCTTCAGAGAGCCACTACATTACATTTTGGCTATGGCAACGTTACATATTTGGCGTCCCTGAACGGCTATGAATCACTACAGGGGGGGCGAGCAAGAGAGCACAGCCAGGACAGGCAAATAAGATACACTCCACAGACATTCACAATAGCGACATATCATAAAACTTTTGCACATATTGTTAAATTATAACTTGTTTTTCAGGAAGTTAAAAAATACACTTGAATTACTTATCCAGTCTCTCGAAATAAAATTATTTTTCAAGCAATGCAACTCACGTCGGGCAACGTGTTTTTTTAATCCAACATTGACAGCCACATCTTAAATCTTGTCAGTCAGCTCTTTTTTCTCTATTTGAATTGTGGCGATTCAAACAACTTGGGATAACAAGTGGTCTCAAAGTCACCGAGCTCACAGAGCTTCAA
Source organism: Lepisosteus platostomus (assembly GCF_059453375.1). Classification (NCBI taxonomy): domain Eukaryota; kingdom Metazoa; phylum Chordata; class Actinopteri; order Semionotiformes; family Lepisosteidae; genus Lepisosteus; species Lepisosteus platostomus. Next base: position 46,233,531 of record NC_142612.1, on the reverse strand, counting down.
CAACAGATGACAATTCCCTTAGTCCTTCCTTTGTCTTCCTGAAATTGTCAGATTATGAGTGAATAAAAGCATTTTATTAGAAACACGTTTGAGTTTGTTTGGGAGCTATATTATGTATTTTTCATTTGTAAGATATAATGATGTGTTCCTGCTTACACATCGCACGACTTTAAAAGCTAGAAAAACAGGTTCTGATTCACATTATCTGGTGAGCCTTGTTTTGTCAAGGGACAGCACATACTTTGAAAAGACCGCAAATGTTTAAGCAAGGTGTGATTTGGGTTTTTTTGACAGAGGGCAAAAAACTCTCTCTCTCTCGCCCCCCCCCCCCAATTCAATTCAATTCAATTCAATTCAATTCAAGGTGCTTTATTAGCATGACAGATGGGTACAATCAGTGTTGCCAAAGCAAATTAAAGTAATGATATTTACATTAAACACAACAAAAAATAGAAGTAAAATAAAATCTACAGACATATTACAGACATTTACAACAAAGACATATTATAAAATATTGAAATATACTGTAGGCGGCTGGAGCATTATTGGAAGACAGACTCACTGTTCCTCAGGCTGTGACAGGAGATCACATACTGGGCTGCCAGTTCAACTGAGTTCTCTCCTTCCTCTCCCAATAGGATTGGGACCCATTGTGATTCTGGCAGGTGTGGGAACACTGGGATTAGATTTCTGAATTTCGGGAAGAATGTTTCTCTAATCCCAGAGTATCTGTCACAGTGCAGTAGGAAGTGCACCTCTGTCTCTATTTCTCCCCGCTGGCAGTGGGAGCACAGCCTGTCCTCTCTGGGCAGCCAGGTCTGCCTGTGTCACCCAGTTTCTATGGCAGAGACTCTGGGGGGATCATTGTGTGGTACAGAGCGGAGCTCAGTCACTACATACAAGTAGTAAAGAGAGAACAGTCAACAATTGATTTAAGGATGATCTGTCAAAGTGCAATGAAATACAATATTGTTGTTGTTGTTGTTGTTGTTGTTTTTATCCTGTAAAGCGGTTTGAGAAGCCACTTTTAAAGGCGCTATATAAAAGCGCTGATTCTTATGGAATGCGTTTTCTTTCTTCTTTTTTGCAGCATGGAATAAACCTATTACTTGATTCTTATGGATGCCCGGTTCCGCCGGGGATTAATTTTTTTTTTTTGAATCGCGTATCTAAGGAAATAGCAGTATAACCTTATTCATGCACAAACAGTGGCATGTTACATTGTTAATTTGGGTGTCTCCTCTTGCCAGAAAGCTCTAAATTGCATTTTGAGTGCGGTTTTTGACTTTTTTTAAATTACAACCCATAAATAAAGCTGATACTGTTTAGACTTTTAATTATTTTAAACTGTATTACAGCAGCACAATGCACAATGCAATGTAAATTGCAAAAATGCACTTGGAATCTGTCCAAGCCCTACTTTGTCAGGCATTTTCTTTTACTGTAACGGACATAAAAACTCCCTTGCTTTTAACAGAGTGTTTCATAATTTCTAACTACAAAAATTATTTAAACTGCGACACTTATCATTCAACCAGAGCTCAAAATATCACAAGGATCCTCAAGAGCACAGCAAAGACTGTATTAAAAGAATCGCGTATCTAAAGAAATTAATAAGATTGAATTATATTCGTGTACTGCGACAGGGCTGTGTAGGGCTGTTTCACCTCTCTCTTTGAAGTTGGGAGACATTAGAGGCTTTGCCACACCCGGACTGTGAAACCAACGCATTAGGATGTCAAAGCCAATTGAGGAGCCGGGCGGAATAATTGTTTTGTTCCTTGATTTACTGATCTGCATTAATTACAGAAATCGAGTTCCTGCTCTTTGCAGACGACCTGGTCCTGCTGTCGCCCACAGAACAGAGGCTGCGGCAGAACCTGGCACTGCTGGAGCAGCAGTGTCAGACCTGGGTGCTGACAGTCAATCTGGACAAGACCAGAGTTATGGTTTTCCAGAAAAAAAGCCAGACCTCAGGGAAACAGGTACAAATTGCTTGACTTATTTGAAAAACTAAGTTATAAATGCAGACGCTCTCTTGGCGCAGCACCGGGTCTAAATAGCAAAATATACATTCGCCCCGGGCAGAGGCCGAAGAGCGCCCGGCTGGGATGCGCGGGGAAGAGCAGGACAGGAGTGAAAGTGGTCAGGGCGGGGTTTAGGAAGGCCGCTGACCAGTGCGGCTGTCCCACAGTGAGGCGGGCGTACAGTCTGGGGAGGTATCTGTTTTCCCTGTAAATAGTTCCCTGCTTCTGCACCCCTGGGTCTTACTCTCTCTCTCTTTTCTCTCTGTCTCTCTCTGGCGCGTGGGCGGTGTGTTGGCTCGCGCTGTTGGCGGAGGGGGCGCGGGAGAGCCGGGCTAGCAGGTGGTGACAGAGAAAAAAAATAAAGGCTTTCACTTCCTTTAACTCCGCAAGTCTGAGTTCTTGTGTCCGTCCTATCCAAACCTGAAAGTATTACAATATGCATCTATAAAGCAGGTGATGTACAGCTTTTTAGTATAGATTACACTTTTCTAAAATGTATTTAAAAAAAATAAAAACGATTACAATCTAATCTTTCCACATTTGATCCCAAAATCCCAAGAAAAATAAATCTAAATGGGGAGAAAGCTATGCTGAAAGTTTATTTAGATACTTAGAAGACAAAGATACCGTATCAATTTATGTTGCATTTGTCTGATTTGTCTGATTACAAAAACACATATAATTAAACAAGCGTTTGTGATTTAAATCAAAATGCGATTTAAATTAATATAAATGTTTATATTGTAATGCATACTGTACAGCCTCCACTGCACTGGTAAGATGTGACACCGAAGATATGATTAATAACCTTTTAAATCTGAAGGGAGATCTAAAGGGATCCCCCCACACACACACAATAGAAGCAGGAAGCAGAAGCAGGGACTGTTGTCAGAAGGGAAGAAGGTGACTATTCACTGTTATTAAAATTGACTTAAATTCGATCATGTGGTGATATTTAGAAATATAAAAGTCAATTAATTGTCCATAATATTGCTATTCTATTTTTTCAAAGAAATGTATGTTAAAAGAAAAGTCGCAGCGCTGGCTGGGTTTGAACAACCAACCTGTAGGTTAATAATCAGGCACATAGACCAGTGGGCTACTGGGGAAGTCGCATGAACAGAGAGGCGAAACAGCCCTACACAGCCCTGTCGCAGTACACGACTATAATCATATCGTTATTAATTTCTTTACGTGATTCTATATTATATTAGCAGAAAAGCTTAAAACTACCACTTTTTATACACGTTATTTCACGTTAGTTAAAGACTACGATGCTTAAAATGTTAAGGGAGAAATGGAATACCGGTGTGTATTTTTTCTTTAAAGTACCGAGACAAGCCATATACAGTTTACATACTGTATGTTTATGTTCCAAAACTAATATCATTTATGGATTTCACACACATGGTAAAATTCCATATAAATATTCAGTACTTAAAAGGGCACAGTAAAGACATTAAATATACATATACATACTGTATACAGTACAGTATACATGTTCCTAAATCAATATCTTCTATGAGCATGTGAAAGGCATGGTGAATGTGGACCAGGGCAATACTTTGAGTTTACAGCTTGTCCAAGGTCATTCATTATACTGTAAATACTATTAGTAATATCTTCGGTAAAGACGTTGATGGCGACAGCTCAAACATGAGAGGTTGAGCTTTATTAGCTCCACCTTGCGGAAATTCCGGATACTATTATTTTACTTGCTGTACTATACCAGAATTTACGGTAACTCGCGGTAGACTGCGTAAAGTGCAACGCAAAATAATGTGGTATCGCCCGCTTGTTTTGAATGGCTGCATCTGTATTAAGTTGTATTGAGGAAACAATTGAATTCTCGAGATGAAATGTAGAACATTGGGTTTACTTATTTACTGTATATGGATTTGGGTTTCCTGGCACGGACACCAAAGGCCAGCTGGTGGTTGTGTCCAATCGCTGCAGCGTTCGATAGTTGTCCTGTGGCTGGTTCTGGCCTGTTGCTGGTTCTGCCAACCAATCCTGGTGGTGAGTCGGAAGGAGGGAGGAATCTAACTGTGGCACGCAGTGCAGTTGCCTCTCTCAGGGACCTACTAATAGTCCGGCTAACTAGTAGAACATCTTGTAAGATGACCAGGGGAAGGGTCATGACAGGTGCATGACAGGTATTTCCAGAACGACCTACTGAATATACTCGACATAGACCTGAACAATGGCCGCCAAGAAGAACCTGCGTATGGAAAGGCCCTATTCAGAGAAACAACAAAACACAGGGGAGCCTCATCATGAAACAAAATTTAAATGCCCCAGAAGCAGTAAACTGGTGTGGAAGCCAGTGAGGTGAATGCATTTTGGAGGAGATTGTTACGATCCCTGCCTCCCGGCTACGGAAGAGGCAGAAGAAGGCGTAGCCTTACTCCATCAGTTTACCTATCAGTTTTCTTATTCACCACCACATCCCCGTCTCATCCTATACTTAAACACCTGTCTTTTCCTACCTCCTCGCTCAGTATTGGTTTTCCTTTCGAGCTTCCTAGTTGAGCTATTCCTTCTTCTGCCTTGTGTCCTTCTTGGTTTTCGGTTTATGGTTTTTTCCCCTTTAGACGACGGTTTTTCGGATCACGGCTTGGCTTCGGTACTCACGCTGTTTTGGATCTCTAGCTTCCCCTGGACTATCGGATTGCTCTATTGTCTACGGTTTCGGATCACGCTTTGGCTTCGGTAACTCGTTCCCTTTTGGATCTCTGGCTTCCCCTGGACCCTCGGCTCGTTTCTTCGACTACGGCTTTCTTTGGATCACGGCTAGGCTTTATCAGCTCCTGCAAGTGGGTTCATTCACTGGTTTCAGTTTATCTTACCGAATCCGTAACAGAATACTGAGCCCTTTAACATGGACCCAGCGGAGCAAGAGGAGATTCGCTCGGTTTTGGATCAGCACTGGCAAGCCTTACTCCAATTGCAGGCTTCCGTCCAACAGATTTCCACGCACCTGTCGGCAATGCCGCCCACCAGCAATCGAGAAAGCAACGCTGGAGCTGCCGCTTCGGCTCCGCACCCGCCAGCTCCTACACCTGCCCCTCGACCTCTTCCACTTACTCCACCTGACAGGTTTGAAGGCAACCCTACGAAATGTCGGGGCCTCTTAGCACAGTGTGCGCTGGTTTTCAGGCTCCATCCGGAAACTTTTTTTTCTCCTCAGGACAAGATCGCCTTCATAGTTTCACTGTTAACCGGCCGTGCTTTGGAATGGGCTACTGCCCTGCTAGATCGTGGGGCTCCTGAAGTTCAGGATTATGATCTCTTTTTAGGAAAATTTAAGGGGGTTTTTTGTCGTCCCTTAGTTGGTCAAGACTCCGCCTTCCGCCTCTCCTCCATCCACCAGGGCCGCAGGTCTGCACAAGATTATGCCATAGATTTTCGAGTAGCAGCAGCAGAGACTCACTGGGATGATGAGGTCCTTATTTTTATTTTTCGTCAAGGACTTAGTGAAGAAATAAAGGACCACCTGGTAAATATGCCGCAATTGGGCAGAACCTTGGAGGAAGTAATTTCCCAGGTGTTGGAATTAGAACTCAGAATTCGTCAAAGGAGTACTGAAAGATCTCGGACACCGATACTAGAGGCTCCTCGGCCATCACCTACCAGAACTTTAGACTCAGATCAACCTATGGAAATAGCCCGCACCCGGTTAACCCCTGAAGAAAGAGAGAGACGCCAACGAGAGGGTCGCTGCATGTACTGTGGAAAATTAGGACGCTTTAAAGCTGACTGCCCTGCTTCATACTCATCCTTGAGGCGCCGCCCACCTTCTCAAGATCCTAAGGTGAGTGAGATAACTCAATCCCCTCAGTTTTCCTCAGGATTTTCTATTCTATCTACACTATTCTGGGGTAATAAAACGGATGCCTCTTCTAGCTTTTATTGACTCAGGGGCGGCAGGAAACTTTATAGACGCCTCCATCGCTCGAACTTGGAACTTACCCTTGACCCTGGTGACTCCACCTCTCCGTGTTCAATCTATTGATGGTTCCCCAGTATCTCCAGGACTTATTAGTGGCAAACTGAAATTATAAGCTTGCAGATTGGCGCCACCCATGTGGAAGACATCTGGTTTTATCTCCTTGAGACCCCAACACATCCCCTTGTACTAGGCTTTCCTTGGCTACAACAGCATGACCCTAACATTTCTTGGTCCCGTAAAGAAATTTTAACTTGGGGACCCAGATGTATTAGAAATTGCTGTCATCTACCCGTAAGAATTGCACTCACGGCGACGTCCCCTTCCGGTGTTCTTACCATACCTCCTCAATATTCTGATCTACAGGAAGCATTTAATGAGCAGGAGGCCTTGGCCCTCCCACCTCATCGACCATATGATTGTGCCATTGATCTTTTGCCAGGTACTATCCCTCCTAAAGGTCGTATATTTCCGCTCTCCAATTCTGAATCTGAGGCCCTGAAAGTTTACATACAAGATTCTCTGAAGGCTGGACTTATACGTCCATCCACTTCACCTGTTTTTTTTTTGTGGAAAAGAAGGATGGTGGGCTCCGTCCCTGCATTGACTATCGTGGCCTCAACGAGATCACAATCAAGAATCGGTACCCTTTGCCTCTAATTCCAGCAGCACTTGAGTCTGTGCATGGGGCAAAGATCTTCACCAAACTGGATTTACGAGGGGCCTATAATCTAATCCGCATTCGGGAAGGGGATGAGTGGAAGACGGCATTCATGACAACCCATGGACATTACGGATATTTGGTCACGCCTTTTGGTTTGGTTAATGCCCCAGCAGTGTTTCAGTCTTTTATTAATGACATTTTTCGTAATCTGCTACAAAGATTTGTCTTAATTTATTTGGATGACATTCTATTTTTTTCTAATTCCTTCCAGGATCATGTTCTCCATGTCAGAGAAGTACTCTCCCGGCTCATTAGGAACAAACTTTATGTCAAACTGGAGAAGTGCACCTTCCATGCTTCTAAGATTCATTTTTTAGGTTACATCATCTCTGCAGAGGGGGTGGAAATGGATTTGAATAAAGTCTACGCTATTACGGATTGGCCCACACCCAAGAATCTCAAACATATACAACGATTTCTCGGCTTTGCTAACTTTTACAGGAGGTTTATTCGAAACCCATAACCGCTCCCATAACCTCTTTAACCCGGAAAGGGCCAAGACAAGGTAAATGGACCCCTCAAGCAGAAGAGGCATTTCAGCGCCTGAAAAACCTATTCACAACAGCCCCCATCCTAAAACACCCTGATCCTTCCTTGCCTTTTGTTGTCGAAGTGGACGCTTCTGGCCATGGTGTGGGTACTGTTCTCTCTCAACGTCATGGAGAAAAACAGATTCCTCACCCCTGTGCCTTCTTCTCTAAGAAGTTATCCCCTACACAGATGAACTATGACGTTGGTAACCGTGAGCTCTTGGCCATTAAGTTGGCATTGGAGGAATGGAGGCACTGGCAAGAGGGTGCTCATCATCCATTTTTGATTTACACTGATCACAAGAACCTGGAGTATTTGCAATCTGCCAAACGCCTTTGTCCTCGCCAGGCCAGATGGTCCCTTTTTTTACCAGGTTTAATTTTCTTATCACCTACACTCCAGTCTCTAAGAACATCAAAGCAGACACTCTCTCACGGATCCACGACCCTCCTGAGGCCGAATTGATTCCTGAACCCATCATCCCTTCTGGTAAGTTCCTGGCAGCTGTAAGGTGGGACATTGAGGTAATTGTTCGACGAGCCTTGGTTGGACAGACGGTACCTCCTCAGTGCCCTCAGGACAAATTGTTCATCTCGAATCCAGTCAGATCCGCAGTTTTACAATGGGACATGACTCCCGTTTTGCTGGACACCCTGGATTCCAACGTACCTTGGATTTAATCTCCAGAGACTTCTGGTGGCCAACTATGGCCAAAGATGTCAAGGAGTATGTCCAGGCCTGCTCTATCTGTTCTCAAATGAAGTCTTCCCGGATGAGGGCGGCAGGCCTTCTTCAACCCTTGCCCATCCCTGACCGTCCCTGGACCCACCTCTCAGTTGATTTTATTACTGACCTTCCACCTAGCCAAGGACACACGACTATTATGGTAGTGGTAGATCGCTTCTCCAAATTTGCTCATTTTATTCCCCTGCCTTCTTTACCTACGGCTCGAGAACTAGCAGAATTGTTCATACTGCATATCTTTCGTCTGCATGGCATCCCTAAAGATATTGTTTCAGATAGGGGCCCTCAGTTTGTCTCCCGATTTTGGAAGGCCTTCTGTAAGTCACTGGGAGCTTCAGTTTCACTTACTTCTGCTTATCACCCTCAGGCCAACGGTCAGACGGAACGCATGAATCAAGAACTGCTGACCTATTTGCGGACCTATATCTCCTCTACCCATGATAATTGGGTATCTTTGCTTCCATGGGCAGAGTATGCACACAATTCGTTGTATACTGCATCTACTGGCATGTCTCCCTTTAAGTGTGCCAAGTGTTATCAACCTCCTCTTCTCCCAGACTCCCATCCCATCGGTTCAGGACTATATCACAAACCTGCAGACCTTCTGGAGAAAGGCCAAAGCCACCCTTCTTCGCACTGCAGCTCAGCAGAAGAAGGTGACTGATCGGCGCCGTCGAATCCCACCCAGATTTCGACGTGGTCAATTTGTTTGGTTGTCTACCCGTAACCTCCCTCTAAAGCAACCTTCTGGCAAGCTTGCTCCCAGGTACATTGGTCCTTTTCGTGTCCTCACCCAGATTACCCCAGTGACTTATCGGCTGGCCTTGCCTCCTACCCTTTGGATCCACCCTACTTTCCATGTTTCCCTCCTTAAGCCCTTTCACAGATCCACCCTGTCTAAACCACAACAAAGACCCCCACCGCCCCGAGTAATTGATGGACTCCCTGCTTACACTGTCAATAAGATCCTGGATTCCCGATGGTCTCGTGGATCCCTGCAATATCTAGTTGATTGGGAAGGCTACGGTCCAGAGGAGCGTTCGTGGGTTCCGGAGAAGGATATTCTGGATCCCAACCTCATCCGGGACTTCCACCTCAACTTCCCTGAATTATGGACTGATGAAAGGAAAAAGGATTACGGTTTACGGATTGTGGCTCAGATATGGCGTGGATTTGTGTTGCTTTATGGACTTTGGAACTCGGATAGAATAAGGATTGAGAGAACAGATTACGGACTGTATTTGGAAGATAAAAGGACCGACGAAGCAGAGAAGAGCTCCTGGGAAATTAAGAAAGAAAAGTGTGGTGTGAGTAACTTATCTCATTTACGTAACGTTTTCCCCCTACGACAAAACAGCTTCTATGCAAAGAGGGTGACCACGGGTCTGAGCAAGTCACTCTTTAGGGGGAAGGGACTTGGTTTGTTTCCGTCGTAGCGCTACTGCTGAATAAACCTATTCAGATTGTTGACAAGAGTCCAAACATATGCTTCGGTGATCAAGCGAATTGTCCACGCTGGCACGTTGTGTTTTATGTACAGGCATTCCCCGGGCCGGTGCTTTGCTGAAACAAGGTTCCAGCCCCTACACAGTCAACACTGGACATCATGTGATTACTCGAGAGATGTGAAAATGGCCAGAGAAGCGAGGTTCTGAGCCTTTGCAGTGTCTTTAAAACTAGAACCAAGATGGGTAATGATTGGTTGAGAGTTTTACAGGCATTTGAGACCCAAGTGGGGTTACCAAGCCCTGAAGGCTCCTGATTGGTTGGTCAAGGTGACATATGAGTAACAATGACCTCCAGGACTGTGGTCGAGATGTTCCCAAGAATCTCACAGACAGATAAGCACCAGGAATGGCCATTGATCATGATAGCCAAGCATGGGTGGCGACATCCCCATTTGGGAGCTGCTCCTTGTTAGAGAGAAAACACTTTAAATCAGAAACTGCATGAATAGCTTCTCTGTGGCTGCACCACAGAGATGAGGTAGAGAGATGAGGCCTCATTTAAGAAAGCACAGCAACACTTAATTCTGGTTTATTAATAAGCATTGCCACTACATCATAATTGCTCATTTATATTTTCAATGTAATTAATGAACAGGTTGTGATATATAAAAATAACATGTTAACGTAATGTACATAATATTTACTATGTTATTTTTTAAAAAAATGAGTCTTTATTTGTTAAAAGAAAAATGTGTGCCTTGATAGGGAATCAAACACTGACCTCTGGGTTGATTAGCAAGCACCCAATCCACTTTACCTAAAAAAACATATTACACATAATTATTCTAAAATAAAAAATAAATAAGTATTTTTAATATAAATGAAAAAGCAACAAACACCCCTTTACCTTTAGTGGAGATCACACTGAATAATGAATTGTACATTTAGTAACTAATTTCAGATATGTCTCCAAGCATTTTTATTAGAACATTGTATATATAATGATAAATTAACATTAGACAAGGAAGTGGAGCCAACATTAATAAAACAATCATTAACAAGTGGGTAGATTGAACCTTGTAAATACTAAATATGAACCATCAAAGTTGCTATTATAATCTTTTCCAAAAAACAAAAGCATGATAAGTTAATAATCATAGTTTCTTCTGGATTTAATGAAGTATAATTAGGTAATTTATAGTCAAATGTTTATCCATAATGACATATTCATTTACTGACTGAATCTTTGATTAAATACATTACTATTTGTTTTGCACTTTTTAAAAAATTACCACATTTATAACTTATTTCTATTTCTGGGTGGCTTGTAGTGGTGCGTTGGTCGGTCGTGGAAAGATTTAATCATTTAATGTCTTTACTGTGCACATTTTAATCCGCTTAGTATTGAATATTTATATGGAATTTTACAACTAAAGGGAAATTTTAGTAGTTGAGCATAAAAAGAAGAGGAGCATAACGCATCTGAAGGTCATAAACGATATTAATTTAGGAAAATAAACATATTACTGTTTGTAAACTGTACTGTACAGATGCAGCCAGTCAAAATGCACAGTACTAACCCACGGTACAGTAAACTACCCACAAGCCACCGCAGGGCACTGCGGTAAGTGATTGGCTTGCCAAAATGACCGACAGGGGCACTCGTGGTGCATTGGTTGGCAGTGAAAAGATTTAATCATTTAATCTCTTTACTGTGCACATTTTAATCCAATTAGTTTTGAATATTTATATGGAATTTTACCACTAAAGGGAAATTTTAGTAGCTGAGCATAAAATGAAGAGGAGCATAACGCATCTGAAGGTCATAAACAATATTAATTTAGGAACATAAACATTACTGTATGTATGTAAACTCTACTGTGTATGGCTGGTCTTGGTAGTTTAAAGAAAAAATACACACCAGTCTTCCATTTCTCCCTAAACATTTTAAGCATGAAAGTTTTATGAAACGGTACCCAAATATGCAATTGCTATATAGAATGAATTTTAATTAAAAAAAACTATTTAACCTGAAAATTAAGCTGTTTACATCTTCCGCCTGAGTCACACGTTGCTACTCAACGCAGAAACACAGCCACTAACTACAAAGAGAGGACATTAGCTAGCCAATATGATAAAGAAATAAATGATTATTTTGTTTATTTCTTTTGCACATTTATTTGAACATTTCCATCGATTGTACAAGCACTTGGAAACTGTCCAATCCCTAGTTCATCAGGCATTTTCATTTACGCTGCGGGCATTCTCCCGGTCTGGCGCCGGTCTGTGTCTTCTAGGATATAATGCCAGCGAATTCTATAACAGACAACTATAACAGACAATCTCCTTTGCTTTTAACCGAGAGTTTAATAATTTCATAAAATAAAAATGATTTACTTTATTTCCTTCACGGGATCAATAAAAGTATCTATCATCTATCTACATAAACTATCTAACAGAATTCTGGGGTCTCCCTATACCAGAGATTATGGTAGGGCTTCAGAATGGGGATTGGCTGACACCATCTGACACCCGTCTGATTGGAGAAAAAAGGCGTGCTGGTTTGCTATACATACTGTATCAGGAAGAGGATTTTTTCTATTCGAAACATGTATTTTAAAAGTTTAATTAAGAAGTAAAAACCTTACGGCGTACACAGATTTCTAAACTGATCAGGATCGTTATCTTTGTCTTATGCATAATAATGTTCACCACTCTGTCCAGCAAATTAATAATAAACTTTATTTTATATAGCATTTTAAACGAATAAGTAATTAGATTTCTCATAATCACTTATTCTATATAAACACAGAGTAATTGCTCTCTGAAAATGCTTTTTCTTTTTATTTAGGCTCAGTTTTCAACTATAGATCGTATTAGTAATAACCATAATAACGACCAACCAACAAAAACCATATAAACATAATACCAACCAAAAACATAGATAACAACCACAATACAAAATCAAATATATCAAACCATTAAACTCTCTCAAATACCTCCAATTATCATAATCCCCTTATGCAAAACCAAACCCTCCTCCCATCCCAGTTTATCCTCTTTATTATAAACAAAATCCACCTCGATTTTCAACATAAAGCATTACACAAAACCAATACCTCAACACTCCATACTCAACAACGATAATTCACAAACAGCCAGAACATGTAACTCCACATTTCCAAATAGACCTCATTTCCATAGCCCCGCCCCTTATGCAAAACCAACATCCCTCCTCTGTTCTCTCTCTCCGCTGGTGTTTGTAATAGTTTTTATTTTTAACCTGTAAAGCACTTTGAGGAGCCACCTTTAAAGGTGCCATATACAATAAAGTTCATTATTATTACTATTGTTAATTTGCTGGACAGAGAGGTGAACATTATTACGCAGAAGACAAAGATAGCAATTTACGTTGCATTGTGCATTGTGCTGCTGTAATACAGTTTTAAATAATTAAAAGTCTAAACAGTATCAGCTTTATTTATGGGTTTTAAATAAAGGTGATTTAAACACGATTTAAATCAATATAAATGTTTATATTGTAACGCATAGGTGACTATTCATTGTTATTAAAATGACTTAAATTCGATCATGTAGTGATATTTAGAAATATACATTTGTTTGGTGCGAGTGAAGTTTTATTTAATCTCTGAGCCATACTGATTCTTATGGAAGCCAGTTTCTGCCAGGGAGTAAAAAAAAACACACTATGGTATTCTCTCCGATGCAGTGCAGTTAAAACATATCTCTGATGCTGTTCCTAAATGAATATCATTTATGACCATCAGACGCTTTATGCTCCATTTCTTTTTTCCAGTGGATTGAACAGGGAGAGGCATTTCATGATGTACTTTTCACTGATGAAACAACAGTGGCTCTGGAACAGTTTTCAACCAAGTCGTTTTATAAAAAGGGGAGATATGTAAACAAGCAAAACCCAAAACAAACATGTATGCCATACGGCGTACGCGTTACTGAAGCTAAAAGTTTAGCCTTTGTAACTAATGTAACCACTAAATAAAGACATATAGAAATCCCTACGTTACAGACTGTATATGGCTGGTATTGGTAGTTCAAAGTATTCCACTTTCTCCCTAAACATTTTAAGCATCAGAGTCTTACATGTGGTTATTTCAGAAACGTTTGTACATGCTCCTTCTGACCATGTTACTGTTTACTGTTACTGACCATATTAAGTTTAAGTGCCTGTGGGCACTTTTCCTGTCTGTGGGGGGTGGACCATCTTTCATTAGAAGGTTAGTCTGTTCTACTCTGAGAATGTAGAGGGGAGATACGAACTTGCGAAGATACGGACATAGGAATATTCGTGCGTGGTCAAAAAAATGGCATAAGAACGACAAAGTGAAGGCTGTGAAAACATTCACAATGTACTTTAAACACTAAGCAAGTGTTCTCACAACTCTAGGAGGTTTCATAAAAATGCTACAGGCGTGCCAAAATCGTTTTTTTTTTTAAATGTTTAATTATATGAATATAATTATATCATTATTCATTTGTTTAGATACGCAATTCCATATTATATTCCCTGTTAATCAAATTCTAAAAGTATGCATTTGTTAGATAACAAGCAAATTCACAGAAAAAGGTTAAAAGACTATCAGTTTTCACAAAGTATATAATCCTAATATGGTCAGAAGGAGCATGTAAAAACGTTTCCCAAATAACAACATGTAAGACTTTGATGCTTAAAATGTTTAGGGAGTAAATACAGTACAGTTTACATAGAGTAATATGTTTATGTTCCTAAATTAATATAGTTTATGAGCATGCGAAAGGCATGGTGAATTGGAGATTCTCAAGAATTACTTTGTATAATTGGAAACGAATGCGTGATCGGATCAACTAAATGCTGTGGTGTTACTTTTTGTCAATGAAAAAATAAACTCTTTTCGTTTACAAAGACGGTTACAAAGAATGTGGACCAGGGTAATACTTTGAGCTTACAGTTTGTCCAAGGTCATTCATTATTAATACTATTAGTAATATCTTCAGTAAAGACTTTGATGCTTAAAATATTCCTGCATAATTAAAATATTTAAGGTGGTAGGTTGTGTACTTTTGTCCAACAGAACAATCTTGCTTTAATAAAATAAAATGTTTAATGATTAAGTAATACACTGTTTAAATTTAAAAGTCTAAAGAGTATACAACTTAAATTCTTAATTGAATAAAGATTGTCCCTCAGCAGGGATCGGGATTCGAAACCGCCGTTTTCTGGTGACAGCTCAAATGCTGTACAGGAGAGGTTAACCTTTATTAGCTCCACCTGGCGGTTTTACAAGGTGATTATGGATACTATTAACATAATCTAATTTGCATACGGGATGATGCAGTATACTGCAACACACCCACCGTGTTATACTGCAGCATACCCCGCTTCTTTTGAATGGCTGATCTGTATATGGCTGGTCTTGGTAGTTTAAAGAAAAAATACACACCAGTCTTCCATTACTCCCAAAAAATTTAAGCATCAAAGTTTTATAAAACGGTCCCCAAATATGCGATAGCTGTATAGAATAAATTTTAATTTTAAAAATGTATTTAACATGAAAATTAAGCTGTTTACATTCCTCCGCCTGAGAATATAGTCCTTTGTTGCTATGCAACGCAGAAACACAGCCACAAGTAATTAGCAAAGAGAGGACATTAGCTAGCCAATATGATAAAGGAATAAATGCCTTTTTTGTTTATTTCTGTAGCACATTTATTTAAACATTTCCATTGATTGTACAAGCACTGAAAAACTTTCCAATCCCTAGTTCATCAGGCATTTTCTTTTACGCTCCAGGCATGCTCCCACTGGCGCTGGTCTGTGTCTTCTAGAATATAACGCCAGTGATTTGTTGTTAAAATTGGGTTTCCAATAATGCCAAAGCGAACTCTTGTTTTGATGTTTTATTCAACTAAAACAGACATAATCTCCCTTGCTTTTAACAGAGCGTTTCATAATTTCTAATAATGAAAATGATTTAAACTATGGGTTACTTATCATTCAACGAGAGCTCGAAGTATCACAAGGATCCTCAAGAGCGCAACAAAGACAGCAGAAAAAGATACGTGTATCAGATACATGAGAATCCAAGCTTTTTTTTCTATGCTTTCTTATCTACGCTATGAAGTAGTCTTTAAAATGTCTTTATCACATGGTAAAAAGTCAAAATTCTGGGGTGCGCGTATACCAGAGATTATGGCACAGCTTCAGAATGGTGATTAGCTGACACCATCTGACACCCCCCTGATTGGGAAAAAAATCTGATCTGCTGATCTGTTCTACATACCAGGAAGACAACAGAGTAGATTTTTTCTATTCGAGAAAATTCTGTTCGTGTATTTTAAACACCTTACAGTGTACACAGATTTCTAAGATGATCAGGAGGAAGAAAAATCACCCATGTTTTGCGCATAAAAAATGGTTATTTACTATCGAAACCTGTTTTTATTTCGCTTGGCAATCTATCTGAATGCCCAGCTACCATATCTGATTAGCCCTCAGTGAAACCAAAAGAACCACAATTGAACTAGTGTTGATAATAAGAGAGAGAAAGTCCCCGTTATCCCCATTTTGATTTAAATCGCAAACGCGTGTTTAATTAAATGTCTTTATTGATTCACAATCAGACAAATGCAACATAAATTGTTATCTTTGTCTTCTAAGTATCTTGGGATCTTGGGATCAAACATGGAAAGATTAGATTGTAATCGTTTTTATTTTTTAAATACATTTTAGAAAAGTGTAATCTATACTAATAAGCTGTATTTATTTTATACCACTCGATACTTATATTAATGGAGTTTAGTTGATACTGTTTAGACTTTTAATTATTTTAAACTGTATTACAGCATTGTACACATGCTTAAAAGAGAAGAGAGAAAATGCAACATTTCGGCTGTGAAGCCTTCTTCAGGTGTGAGGGTCTAAAGCTCAAAATGAAACACTAAAATGTAATGTAGGCTCTGCACGAGTTAAACTATGATTTGGGCTTGCTTGATGTCACCGTCTTTCATCTGAAATCCTGCTAAACTAAAAATTAGACGCAAGAAGAGAAGAGGCTCTGGTAAAATTTCTCTTTTTTTAATTTCTCTTTTTTTTTTCTTGGAAAAATATCTTACCTGCTGCAATTTGGGCACAGATGTGTTAAAAAGAAAGTCAGACAGGCAGAGGGGAGGGTGAGTTGTGAAACTGTTACCTGTCCTCGATATAGCGGCTAGAAAATAGGTGGATTTACACCTGTGAAAAGCATTCCAATTTTAATGCGATACAGAAGACATTATTCCTAGTAAATGATCTTGTACGGTCTGTAAACTGAAAATGTATGAAGGAGAAACACTGTATCGCCTCTTTTTACAATTTTAATGCAACACTGAAGATATTATCTTCAGGAAAGGGATCAATACGGCACAGGTCCCTGCTAGGTATTCAGAGGGAAAGATGGTGACATCACCGAGTAGGCAAACAGACACATTCTCTAATATCAAGCGTATGCGTTACATATATTTAGATCTTTAAATTATTATCGTTATGGATTTCTTTAGATTTCAACACTGTCCAATAATACTCTTCTTGTGTCTAATTTTTAGTTAAGCAGAATTTGAGCTACAGACCATAAAAAAACAGGATTCACTTTTTTCACATATTGATGTTGATGATATAGATAGATAATACTTTATTAATCCTGTAGGGAAATTGATGTGTTACAGCAGTCCAGCCCAAGACAAGCAAAACAGACATCAGAATAGTTATAAAACAAAAGACAAACAAAATAAATAAAAATAAATATCAGTAATATCAGTAGCAGTTTGAAACTATTCATTGTTATTAATAAATGCCTTAGATTCGAACATGTTGTGATATTTAGAAATATAAAAAAGTCTAAAGAGTGTCTATAATATTGTAGCGCATTCGTCCCGGGCAGTGGCCGAAGAGTGCCCGGCTGGGGTACGCGGTGAGGGGCAGGACAGGAGTGGAAGTGGTCAGGTCGGGCTTTAAGAAGGCTGCTGACCAGTGCAGCTGTCCCACCGTGAAACGGGCGTACAGTCTGAGGAGATCGCCCATTTTCCATGTAAAAAGTTCCCTGGTTCTGCACCCCTGGGTGTTACACTCTCTCTCTCTCTGTCACTCTGGCTCGCGCCCTGGCTCGCTCGTGCTCTTGTCTTGTGTCTCTCTCTCATCTGGGCATGGGAGTGCTGCTGGCAGGTGGTGACAGAGAAGAAATAAAGCACAGTTTTTAACTCCACAAATCTGAGTGTCTGTGTTCGTCCTCACCAAACCCAAATTCATTACATTGGTGTCAGAGCGGGAGGATGGACAGTGAATGGCCTATGATGTCGGACTCGGAGAAGCGCCGGTTCCCCCAGCAACTGAGTGACCCCTAAAGCTTTTGGGGGCAAGCAGCAGCCGCCAGGGTCCCCTCAGGCCATATGGCTGGATGGAGACACCAGATCAGCAGGGTCCAGCCCGCCACCCCTGCACCAGCCTGCGCTGATGAGACCGAGCCGTTATAATGGGGAGGTCCCATGACAATTGTTTGAGGCCCAGTTCCAGATGGCGGCCTGGGCGAACGGCTGGTCTCAGGTGAAGATGGTGGGCCACCTCACCACAGTCCTGAAGGGGAAGGCCTGCCAGGCATTTCTGGATGTACCAGGGGACCAGCGGTACAACTACGCGGCGTTGGCGTCGGCCCTCCCGAGGCATTTCGGCGGGAGAGGGGAGACGCAGGGACTGCTGCGGGCGAGGTAGAGCCAACTGGATCCGGTCGCCGCAGAAGTGGCCTACTTAGCCTGCCAGGGTTACCCTACTCTCCCAGAGGAGGCCCACTGGGAGATACTGCTCAGGCATTCCTCCAGGCCCTGGTGCCGACTGAGGTGCAGCACCACGTGATGCTGGTTGCACCAGTCTCCTTGGAGCAGGCCCTGGCTCTGGCTGAGCAGGCTGATGCCATATTCGAGGAGACCAGTGGACACCAATGGAGGGGTGCTCCCTGCCGGGCAGCAGAGGCAGCGCACGGGGAATCAGATGGGAAGAAGGAGACGGCTAGCGCGGCGATGCCGGGGGAGTGACGACAGCGGGTCATCTGCCACCGCTGTGGAGAGAGGGGGCACATCGCCTGGGAATACCGGGAGCTGGAGCCCCAGGGACTCCGGAGGCCATCGGAAAACGGGAGCGAGGCGGCCTAAAGGGGGAAGGCCGCCCTTGAGCGATGCTACCCCCGCTCCGGAAAGCCAGAAGGAGCACTTCGCCCCACCTGCTGCCGTGGGAAGGGTTGGCCACAGCCAGAACTTATTTCTTCCCTGCCTCATCGAGGGCAGACCCTGCCAGGCCCTCGTAGACACCGGTTCGACCATCACCCTTCTGGGCCACGCAAACAGCTCACGCCCGGCAGAACTGCTCCATGTCCCTGTGACAAAGACCCCAATAGAAGTGGCCATGGAGTCATTGCAGCATTATCGCGGAGCCAAAGTGCCCCACACCGAGCTGGCCGTGCACTGGTTGGAGAACCATCCCGCGGCGCGACTGTGGCACCAAAAACTCCCACCTGACCTCGCCGCTGGAGGGCACCTGCCACCCACGGCAGCAGGCTGGGTGAAGGGCTCCTTCTGGCTTTCCAGAGTGGGGGTAGCGTCACTCAAGGGCAGCCTTCCCCCCTTTAGGCTGCTCCGCTCCCATTTCCCGACGGCCACCGGCGTCCCCGGGGCTCCAGTGCCTGGCCTGTGCCCCCTCTCTCCACAGCGGTGGCAGATGACCCACCATCGTCGCTCCCCCGGCAACGCTGCGCTGGCCATCTCCTCCTCCCCATCTGATTCCCCATGTGCTGCCTCCGCTGCCCAGCAGGGAGCACCCTTCCGTTGGTGCCCACCGGTCTCCTCGAATATGGCATCAGCCTGCTCAGCCAGAGCCAGGGCCTGCTCCTAGGAGACCGGCGCGGCCAGCATCACGTGGTGCTGCACCTCAGTCGGCACCAGGGCCTGGAGGAACGCCTGGAGCGCTATCTGCAGGTGGGCCTCCTCCTAGCCGGCTAAGTAGGCCACGTCTGCGGCAACCGGACCCAGTGGCTCTCCCAATAGGCAGCCTTGTTGGGCCAACCTCACCTGCAGCAGTCCCAGTGCCTCCCCTCTACCACCAAAACGCTTCCGGAGGGCCGACGCCAACACCACGTAATTGTACCACTGGTCCCCGGGTACATCCAGCAATGCCTGGCAGGCCTTCCCCTCCAGGACCGCAGGCGAGGTGGCATTATTTCTAAATATCTAAATATCACAACATGTGTACACAGCGATCCCCTTGGATTCCAGCTAGTGCGTAATTACACATGGTTGAAAAACTGGAGGTTTAAAAAAGAGAATTAACTCACTGATAGTTTTACTTTCACAACTTGTGGTCTTTAAAATGCGTATGGTTTGAAGGGTTTCTGTGTTTCCCTTCCAAAGATATGAACAAAAGAATATTCTAGCGTGGTTAAAAAATAGGTTAAAAAGAAATAAAAAATTAGATATAATGATATAAACATTTACTGCAATACATTTACTTGGGTAGGTAGCCACGTCAGCCTACAACGTTTCTGCTGTGAATACAGATGCAGCCATTCAAAGTGCGTGGTACAGACACGTACCGGAGGTAATTGGCTACAGCGTCGCGCATTTTGACGCAAGATGACGCAGGGTACCGCGGTACGTGATTGGTTGACAGACAGGGGCACTCGTGGTCCGTTGGTCTGTCGTAGAAAGATTTACTGTAAACGTCTTTACTGTGCCCGTTGTAGTATATTCATATGGAATTTTACCACTGAAGGGAAATCTTAGTAGCTGAGCATAAAAAGAATAGGAGCATACTGTAACGCGTGTGAAGGCCATAAACGATATTAATTTTGGAACATAAACATACAGCATATGGCTGGTCTCGGTACTTTAAAGAAAACATACACGAAACATGGTTTCATTATGACCAGAATCGGTCTTGAGATATTTTTAACCTGATTTACAGTATTTGAGAGGTATGTCTTGACACCGATACTACGTAAATACTACTCACGTATATGTTTCTAGGTTTATATTATGCATTTCATACGGTCAAATTACTTTTGAGCAACTTATAAGAAGTGCGAAACGGTATGCCCAGGGCGTTTTAGTTTCGTTTTGTGCGGGGACTCTGCTTTAACTATATCGCTGTGGATTGATTAGAGATATCAAGTACATACAAGTCATTTTTTAAATGTTGTAGTTCGTCTTGTAAAAATGTTCCGAGTACATCATCTGTCAACAATTACACAGGTTCTGTTTCCATATTGCGGATTTTGGTTACATAATATTATTTTCTAATTTCACGTTGTGAATATATGATTTGGGCAAACAGAGCCGGAAAGAAGTACATTATCTAGAACAAGCGATGCTTAAACCTTTGTCTGATTCTTGTGAAACTATCCACACGACAGTTACCTAGGAGTTGACTTCAGTGATGTCACTGATGGGATGTTTCTAAAAATCCATCCACTGTAAAACGTCTTCTCCAATTGTCCTGCATATGTATTCGCTAATGAAGCTCTGTGTTCTGAGCCTGGTTCTCTACATTTCTGTATGAACCAGCTTAGAGGGCTAAAGACAGCTTGTGTTTAAATTGAGTGTAAGGTAATTATGCTTCTAAAGTCATGGTCAGCATTTATTATTGTACTGTGCTGTAAACTTGTTCTGTGCTTAGTCACATTATTTTATAGCTTTATCTAATCTGTACATTGTCTGTCGATAATGTTTCTGTAGTGCTTTTTCGGCACTCTGCATGCGACCGCGCCGGTGGCACTGTGGGTTAGGTTCCTGACTCCCATGTCACACGGTCTGTGATCAAATCCCGTGGAACTATGACTTCATTTTTTAACAAACATTTCTTAGAAAAAATGAAACGTTTCCCTTGGTCAGAGATTAAATAAAACCTTACTCTAAATATCACAACATGATCGAATTTAAGTCTTTTTAATAACAATGAATAGTCACCTATGCGTTACAAAATAAACATTTATATTGATTTGAATCGCGTTTTGATTTAAATCGTAAACGCGTGTTTAAATATATGTGTTTAAAGGCAATATACTGTATAAAAGCGCTGATTCTTATGGAATGTGTTCCGCCAGGGATTCAAAAAAATTATTTTTTTTAATCGCGTATCTAAGGAAAATTGCAGTATAACTTTGTTCATGCACAAACAGTGGCATGTTACATTATTAATTTGGGTGTCTCCTCTTGCCAGAAAGCTCTAAATTGCATTTTGAGTGCGGTTTTTAACTTTTTCTAAATTGCAACCCATAAATAAAGCTGATACAGTTTAGACTTACTGTATTCTAAACTGATATTACAGCAGCACATTGGACAATGCAACGTAAATTGCAAAAATGCACTTATCATTCAACCAGAGTTCGAAATATCACTAGGACCCTCAAGAGCACAGCAAAGACTGTATTAAAAGACTGTATCACACCTAAAGAAGACTATTTTAAATTTCTTGGCGCAGTTCATTGTGCAATTAAGCCTTGTATGTGCTGTCCGCGCTCAAAATGCAATTTAAAAAAAGTCAAAAACCGCGCTCAAAATGCAATTTAGAGTTTTCTGGCAAGAGGAGACACCCAAATCAATAATGTAACATGCCACTGTTTGTGCATGAACAGGGTTATACTGCTATTCCCTTTGATACCCGATTAAAAAAAAAAATGTTTTGAATCCCCGGCGGAACCGGGTATCCATTCAAGTAACAGGTTTATTCCATGCTGAAAAAAAGAAGAAAGAAAACACATTCCATAAGAATTGACTGAGCTCCACTCTGTACCACGCAATGATCCCCCCAGAGTCTCTGCCCCGGGTTATTTGGGTTTTTAGACAGAAGGTAAAAAACTCTCTCTCTCGCTTGACCTCCCCCTCCCTGTGTATTGTCTGTTTTTTTGTTAACAAGGCTCGCCAGCTAATGTGAGTCGAAACCTGTCTTGCTAGCTTTTAAAGTCGTGCATGTGTAAACGACAATTGAAATAGAGAAAAAAAGACCTGACTGACAAGATTTAATTAATGCAGATCAGTAAATCAAGGGACAAAACAACTATTGCGCCCGGGACCTCAATGGGCTTTGACGTGCTAATGCGTTGGTTTAACAGTCCGGGTGTTGCAAGCCTCTAATGTCTCCCAACTTCGGCAAAAGGCACCCGCCTTTCATTGGAAGACAATGAACATTCTAGCCGTACATGTGAATATAGCATAAATACACCAAGGGATTGGGTGAGCTCCCGTCACAAAAAAAACTGCCAACCTGCACTACAGCGACCACAGTACAGTATGGAGACCAAGACCTTTTACGGGAAGAGACGGGGTGCTTCTGCCTCCCCAGCTTCCAAAGAGCGAAGGGTAAGCAAATACAGCAGACTTCATCTGAAATACGCGATTACAGCGCATATTACAAGGTATTATTGCCGTTTTGTATTTTAAATTCAATTATAATTATTTCTTCGCAGCCTGTTCTTCAAGAAAACAACGCACGGGCGAAACGATCTTCGAAATCTACCACCAGGACAGTAAAAAAGAAAGCGGTAAGACGGAAAAAAAGAAAAGTTTATTTTGACGTCTGTTCCGCAACTGATGAATACTACTGTGTGACTTTATTTCTTACATGAATTATGTTATTTTGCCACAGGCCGTGGGTCTCTGCTCTCGGCCACTGGCCAGGGTGCCAACCTGTAGAAACAGCACATGTGTGGAGACTTTTCGGCAGCAGCGGGAGCAGTACGACGCATTACTGGGGAGGATTGGGAGGCTAGAGACACTACTGAAAATGCAGAGGAAGGAGACAGTATGTTCCAGCAGTCAAACAGTTGAGCAGCTGTCTCCTGAAAAGTGCATCTCCCCACCTCGCCGGTTGCAATGCCTGGCGGAAGCTCTGCCCCCCGCAGAGCACACACCGCCTCAGGACACTCCATCCCGGCCTCTCCGCTCACCACCTCGCAGGAATTTGTTGATGCTGTCCCTGCCGTGTATCTCCCCCCAGGTAGCACCGTTTACAGAGCGGAATTCACAGATGCCAGTGGGACGAATAATTCTCCCAGATATCCAACTGTTACCCATCACTTAGGAGATGGAGGGGGGGTTGTACTTGCAGTGCATCGGCATAGACGGGAAAGCAAGATCCGACCGCTACGCCCCCCTCGTGTTTCGAAATCTTGTGACTTTTGAAATTTACTGGGGGTGGACCACGTCTGAAAATTTTGATGGGTCCAGAGGCAAAAGTGCCTTGCCTTGCAATCTCCGGGAAACCATTAGTAGCATGGTGAATCGGAGATTCTCAACCCTTACTTTGTGCGACTGGAAAATAATTTGTAATCGGATCAACGAAATGCTTCGTAGAGGGAGGCGCTCTATTCCTCTAGTCTAACAGTCTGTCCACAAACAAAACATTCCTGTTAGGAATTGAAAAAAAAAACAATTACTTTTGTCAATGGAAACCAGTGTGTGTGTCTCTCTCTGCTGGATGTCCCTCTCACTCTCTGCTGAATGAATAAAAGCATTTTATTAAAAACGCGTTTGCGTTTGTCTGGTACTATTTACCTTTTAACTGTTTTTCCATCTACTGTATTGCTTTGAGATGCCACTTTTAAAGGTGATATGTAAAATTATTTTTTTTATTATTGTTATAGAGAAACATGATCAGATTTTCCCCGGTTCAGAAAAAAAGATCTAAAGTGCTACACCTAACTTTCGTAATTCGATGTATTTAAAGCAGTGAACTACTGTAGGTGTAACATAACATTCAGAAATACAATCGAGAATAGTTTTGCTGTGTTTGTTTAGATGAAACGTTCCTAAAACGTATAACGTAACAAAATTAAAGACGATTAAAATCTGTAATCTTTCCACTTGTACTGTATGTCATCGGAAAGTTTCTGCTTTGTGTAAGGATGGTATCCAAAAGTAATCTTAAGTGGTGAGAAAGCTGTGCTCAATGTATTTAAGGGACTTAAAAGTAAAAGGAGATGCTTCATATTGCTTGACTTATTTTAAAAACTAAGTTATAAATGCAGACGCTCCCTCGGTGCCGCGCCGGGTGTAAATATCAAAATATACATTCGTCCCGGGCAGAGCCCGAAGAGCGCCCGGCTGGGGTGCGCGGGGAAGAGCAGGACAGGAGTGAAAGTGGTCAGGGTGGGGTTTAGGAAGGCGTACAGTCTGGGCAGGTGTAGATTACACTTTTCTAAAAAGTATTTGAAAAATAAAAACGATTACAATCTAATCCTTCCACGTTTGATCCCAAAATCCCAAGAAAAATAAATCTAAATGGGTAGAAAGCTATGCTGAAAGTTTATTAAGATACTTAGAAGACAAAGATACTGTATCAATTTATGTTGCATTAGTCTGATTATGATTTAAAAAAACACATATAATTAAACACGCGTTTGCGATTTAAATCAAAACACGATTTAAATCAATATAAATGTTTATATTGTAACGCATACTGTCCAGCCTCCATTTCTCTATAAAAATTTACTCTATTACACACACACACAATAGAAGCAGGAAGCAGAAGCAGGGACCGTTGTCAGAAGGGAAGAAGGTGACTATTCATTGTTATCAAAAATGACTTAGAATCGATCATGTTGTGATATTTTGAAATATAAAAGTCAATTGATTGTCCATAATATTGCTATTCTATTTTTTCGAAGAAATGTTTGTTAAAAGAGACATCACAGCACCAGTTGGATTTGAACACACAACCCATGAGTTGGTAATCAGGCACGTAGACCAGTGGGCTACAAGGGAAGTCACATGAAGAGAGAGGCGAAACAGCCCTACACAGCCCTGTCGCAGTACACGAATATGATCATATCGTTATTAATTTCTTGAGATCCGCGATTCCATATTATATTCCCTTTTAATCAAATTCTAAAAATATGCTTGTTGACTCCGGTATCACGTTAGTTAAAGACTTCGATGCTTAAAATGTTTAGGGAGAAATGGAATACTGGTGTGTATGTTTTCTTTAAAGTACCGAGACCAGCCATATACTGTATTGTTTAAGTTCCAAAATTAATATCGTTTATGGCCTTCACACGCGTTGCAGTATGCTCCTATTCTTTTTATGTGCAGACACTAAGATTTCTCTTCAGTGGTAAAATTCCATATAAATATTCAATACTTAAACGGGCACAGTTAAGACATTAAATATACATATACATACTGTATACAGTACAGTTTGCATACGGTAATATGTTTATGTTCCTAAATCAATCTCTTTTATGTGCATGTGAAAGGCATGGTGAATCGATTCTCAAAAATTACTGTACTTTGCATGATTGGAAACAAATGCGTGATTGCGAAATGCTGTGGTGTTACTTTTACAAAGAGGGTCAATGAAAAAAAGAATGTGGACCAGGGCAATACTTTGAGTTTACACTTACAGCTTGTCCAAGGTCATTCATTATTAATACTATTAGTAATATCTTCGTTAAAGACTTTGATGGCGACAGCTCAAACATGAGAGGTTGAGCTTTATTAGCTCCACCTTGTGGAAATTCCGGATACTATTATTTTGCTTGCCGTATTATAGGAGAATTTACGGTAACTAGCGGTATTTACCGGTAACTCGCGGTAGACTGCGTACAGCGTACCGGAAAATAATGCGGTATTGCCCGCGCATTTTGAATGGCTGCATCTGTACTTCTTCAGGTGTGAGGGAACAGACAAAGCAGGAACCTATTGTACTTTCTAATGACATTACAGGTGGAAAGATTACAGATTACAGATTTTAATCTTCTTTAATTTTGTTATACATTTTAGAAAAGTTTCATCTATGCATACACCACAAAACTATTTTTGATTGTATTTCTGAATGCTATGTATAAAAAAACTTGCAGCTCACTCAAAGATTCTAAGATGATCATGAGGAAGTGTATTGCATGTCTAATGGTCTAACCCCATTTTCCCCATTTTGATTAAAATCGCAAACGCGTGTTTAATTAAATGCCTTTATTGGTTCACAATCTGACAACACAATGTAAATCATTACAATGTAATCATTGATACAAAAAAGTTGCATTTAATACCACTCAATAATTATATTAATAGAGATAAGCTCTCTATGAAAGCTCAGACCAAAGATCAAACCGCAAAATCTCATACACTGGGACTGATCTGTGATCTGTGATGTGGTTGAATGTGAATTGTGGCACTCTCGCAGGCAAAGTTGTCTGTGCTGAAAAATAAAAAACGGGTTAACAACTGTTAAGCATACTGTAGTTTTTGTTAGACCATTAGACATGCATTACACTTCCTCGTGATCATCTTAGAATCTTTGAGTAAGCTGCAAGTTTTTTTTAATTTCATATACACAATACTGCTGACAGCAGGAAGATTCCTATACTTTACTGAGCAGCTTATTAAAAACTGCACCAATGGTGTTCAAACCGATTTTTTTTTACACAGAAGACTGACACAGCTTCGCGCTGTGAATCTGTTTTTCTAAGAAAACATGTGTCTGTGGGGGGAGGTGTCTTTCACTTGAAGACCTCGACCTCTTCTACTTTGAAAATACCTGTGAAACCGGTTTAATTCGGCACAGCCAGCACTCCCGAAGAGAGTGATGAAAACCGCACAGCGCCAGGTGAATGCACAACATTAATGTAGGGCTTTCGGGCTCACGTGGATTTGCGCCCTACAGTACAATCTGCGGTACCGCTGTGTTTCATACAGTATAAACATGTTGTTATATTTAGAAATATAAAAAATGTCAATATACTTTAGTGTCCACAATATTTGCTATTTTAGTTTTTCAAAGAACTGTTTGTTAAAAGAAAACTCATAGCGATTGCTGGATTTAAACACTCAACCTCACGCTTATACTGTAAACCAGTCACTTAAGCCGTTACGCCACCAAGGCAAGTCGTGTGACATTTACTGAAACAGCAACACACATACAGTAATATGGTCAGAAGGCCCACGTAAAAACATTTAGAAATAACCACATGTAAGACTTTGATACTTAAAATGTTTAGGGAGAAATGAAATATTGGTGTGTATTTTTTCTTTAAAATACCAATATCAGCAACATACAGTTTACATAATATGTTTATGTTCCTAAATTAATAATTATAACCTTCACATGCGTTATGCTCCTCTGCTTTTTATGCTCAGCTACTAAAATTTCTCTTTAGTGGTAAAATTCCATATAAATATTCAATACTAAGCGGATTAAAATGTGCATAGTAAAGACATTAAATGATTAAATCTTTTCACTAATGACCAATACATCACAAGCCCGAAAGTGCAACATTATTAAAAATATCTTCCATGTTGCATTAACATTGGAATGTTTTTTTTTTACAAGTGTAAAAAGAGGAGATACACAATGTGTCTTCTCTATAACTCTTCTGTTTACAGAAAAATTCTGCCAGAGCCTAACAACATTGTCCAATAATACTTTTCTAATGTCTAATTTTTGTTAAGCAGGATTTGAGCTTCAGACCATAACAGAAACAAAATAATCCACCTGCGATTCGGGAGTTAACAAAACATGTTTACAAAGAAAGTCGAATACAGTAATACTACCAGCTATATAGATACATATAGATATTTAGATCCTTAAATTAATATCATTATTAATTTCTTTAGATACGTGATTCCATATTATATTCTCTATTATAAAACAGATAATTCTGGTCCTGAAATCTGATTGGCTGACACCCTTCTGAAGCCGTGCCATATTCTCTCGTATACGCACACCCCAGAATTTTGACTTTTTACTGTGTGATAAAGAAATTTTAAAGACTACTTCTTAGCGTAGATAAGAAACCATAGATAAAAAAGCTTGGATTCTCATGTATCTGATACACATACCTTTTTCTGCTGTCTTTGTTGCGCTCTTGAGGATCCTTGTGATATTTTGAGCTCTAGTTGAATGATAAGTGTCACATAGTTTAAATCATTTTCATTCTTAGAAATTATGAAACACTCTGTTAAAAGCAAGGGAGTTTTTATGTCTGTTATAGTAAAAGAAAATGCCTGACGAACTAGGGATTGGACAGATTTTCAGTGCTTGTACAATCGATGGAAATGTTCAAATAAATGTGCTAAAAAAATAAACAAAAAAAGTCATTTATTCCTTTATCATATTGGCTAGCTAATGTCCTGTCCTTGTTAGTTAGTTAGATCAACGAAATGGTGTGGTGTTATTTTTTGAAAATAAAGTATTTTCATTTAAAAAGATGGTTACAGAGAATGTGGACCAGCATAATACTTTGAGTTTACAGCTTGTCCAAGGTCATTCATTATTAATACTATTAGTAATATCTTCGGTAAAGACTTTGATGCATAAAATATTTCTGCATAATTAAAATATTTATGATAAAGGTAGGTTGTGTACTTTTGCCCAACTGAGCAATCTTGCTTTCATGTAATATACCATCTTTTAATGAATGATGATTAACATGCTGTAATACACAGTTTAAATTTAAAAGCTCAAATGCTGTACATGAGAGGTTAAGCTTTATTGGCTCCTCCTGATAGTTTTACAAGGTGATTCCGGATACTATTAACATAATCTAATTTGCATATGGTAATGTACGGTATGACACCAAATGATGGCGTTTTGATGGGACACGCCCACCGCATTTTACCGCGGCGTACCCCACGCGTCTTGAATGGCTGCATCTGTAAATATGGACATACAAACAGACACCTTCAGTAAAAATGTCTTGTCTCTCCTTGACTCTGTAGATTTTAGTCAGCATATAACAGGACCAACACAAATATGCAATCATACACTAGACTTAATTATCACTTATTGAGCTGATATTCATCATGTACTAGTCCATCCCATCAATAACTCTTTTTCTGACCACTCTTTAATTATTTTTGAGATTTGACTGCCCTTGATAGCTGCCAAGGAGGAGACTATTACAACATGACCCATCAACGGGGGTACTTCAGATTTCATTAACATGATAAACAATGCTAGCCTCATATCCAGTAATAATTTTCACAAAATCACATATAACTATAATACAGTGGTCAAACAGGCCCTTGATGAAATTCCCCCAATAAAGACTAAGGTAGTCAAAACCACTGGACACTCTCCATGGTATAATGATCACACACGTTCCCTTAAACAGGAGTATCAAAAATTAGAGCACAAATGGAGGTCTACTGGTTTGCAAGTATTCAAGTCGGCATGGATATAAGAAAGCCCTATATAGAGCTCATTCAGCTTACTACTCTGAACTTATAGAAAGCAATAAAAATAACCCTCGCTACCTATTTAACACAATAGCTAATCTAACAAATAAGACAGATCCTATAGCACCATCTAACTTTATATTTGACGATTTCATGAACTTCTTTAACGATAAAATTAACACCATCAGATTTCAAACATAATCAAATAAGCCGCAAAGAAGTCTCGCACAGAAAAAATATGAGCACCTCTTTAGTGTTTTTCAATTAGTTAATGAACAACAACTCAAGAAATTAATTATTAAAACATATTATAAGCTGACCAATCAGCACCAGCAGCGGGTTAATTATAGCAAACACCGCCACACGTGTTAATCCACCTGCACACGCTTTAGCGTGCGACACCCTGCGCTATTTATACCACCATAACCCGCTTCCTGCTGCTCGGTATTGAATTATCTCCCTTAGAGCTCTACCTGGCGTACCCTGAACCTTGTGACGCTTTGGATTTTGGACTTCCCCTTTGCCATTTGACTTCGTACCTCGTCTCTCATTTCGGATTGTTTGCCTCCTGTGATTGTCGTGGATTTCGACCTACATTTTTCCCTTCAACCATGATCTCGCCTCTTGTTTTGGATTGTTTGCCTCCAGCGTCTGTCTTGGATTTCGACCCTCCTTACTCCCATTGACCACGAACTCACCTCTCGATTCGGATAGTTTGTTGCTTTGTCTACCGGCTACTCCTGCGGCTGCACAGGATCCATATCTTCACCTTTGGATATCCTTACACTGTCTGCTAGATTTCATCCCCAATCAGCGAGTCAAAGATTCCCTTGAAGTACTGGTAGGACCTATAATTAGAATGATGAACACGTCCCTTGCGTCAGGCATTGTACCTGATCAATTTAAGGTGGCGGTTGTTAGACCGATCCTTAAGAAGTCAAATCTGGATCCACAAGTACTTAACAACTACAGGCCTGTCTAAAACATACCATGTCTATCTAAAATTCTTGAGAGAATAGTTGTGACTTCAATAGTATCTGGATTCAAATAATATACTTGAGAAATTTCAATCTGGTTTCCGCCCAGGCCACAGCACTGAAACTGCATTAGCAAGAGTCGTAAATAATATTCTGTTAGCTACGGACATGGGGAATGCAACAGTGCTTGGTCTTCTAGATTTTAGTGCTGCCTTTGAAACAGTTGACCACTCTGTTTCGTTACACAGAGTTTGAGGTTGCCTTATGTTGAACTGTCCCTTAATTCATAACTAAACATTTTCATTATGTTCAAATATCTAATAATTTTACTGCTACGTCAATGTCACCAGTTCAGTTTGGGGTACCACAGGGATCAGTGCTGGGACCAATATTGTTCTCTCTCTACATGCTGCCGTTAGGTAGGATAATATGAAAACACAATTTAACTAATTAACTTTCATTCATATGCTGATGACAAACAAATATACATTTCGTTTTCACCAAATGAAAACTCGTCTATTATCACTTAAGTTAATTACATTAATGAAGTAAAGACTTGGATGTGTGAAAACCTTTTGTTTCTCAACTCTGATAAAACTGAGGTTCTGTTGTTTGGAGGCAACAATACTGATAGGACTACTATAGCTTCAGCACTTAACTCAGAGAATTTAAAATTTGCCTCAAAGACTCATCATGTAACCTAGGCATCATATTAGACAAGGCTCTCATGTTAAAAAAAGTATCTAAAACATGCTTCCTACAGTTAAGAAATATTGCAAAACTAAGGCAGTTTCTCTCCACTCAAGACACAGAGAAATTAATACATGCTCCTGTATACAGCAGGTTAGACTACTGCAATGCCCTACTATCAGGGAGCACCCACCAATCTTTCAACACCTTACAGCGAATTCAGAATGCAGCAGCTAGAATTGTTACTTGGAGCATAAAGTACGACCATATAATCTCCATACTTAGCTCTCTTCATTGGCTTCCTGTCAGATACAGGGCAGACTTCAAAATCCTTCTAATTACTTACAAGGCTCTCAGAGGTCAGGCACCTGTCTATCTAATGGAACTTATTCATGTTTACCATCCAAATCACCTGCTTAGATCACAGAATGCAGGTCTTCTTCATATCCACGCATTAATAAAATAACAGTTGGTGGAAAAGCCTTTAGTTACAGGGCCCCTAGGTTATGGAACAGTCTCCCACCCCATATTCAGGATGCCAAATCAATTTCAGTATTCAAATCCAGACTGAAAACCTGAAGGCCTGAAGAATGTAAAACCCAATAAACCTTCTATATAAAAATGCATCCAGAGATGTGAAATTTGCCAATACCTTGCTAGTTTAATTTTTGATTTAATATTCACTAGTGCAATGCATTGTATTAAAGTATTCACAGTGGTTGTGATTTTTATTTTCATCAACTGAACTTTGTACAGATGTTTTAAACGTTTAGATTAGAATTTATAGAGAATACATTTAAAATGAATATATGATGATATATGTGATATAAAAAGTTATACATGTAAATTTCTAAATGTTAAACTATATACTGTAATATTTGTGCAGAACAGTATTGTGATATATTTTAACTCAGCATACAATACTGATAAAAAGATAATCAAATTGGTTTAGTCTATTGAATCGTTTTTTGTGCAAATCTGGTTTCTATCAAGATGACAGAAATAGGTCTTAGAATTGAAGGAAGAAAGAAGGAATTACCATTCCCTGAACAGAAAAGACCATTACATTTCTATTGGTAGATGTCACAGTTCATAAAATGTCTGTCTCTCCTCTGCCTCTGCCCATCTGACCCCTGAAATAAGGGTGCCTGTTATTTTTGTCAGCCAGCTCCTAAATGATAATTATATGTGAGAAAGGAAGCAAAAGAA
Organism: Lepisosteus platostomus; assembly: GCF_059453375.1. Classification (NCBI taxonomy): domain Eukaryota; kingdom Metazoa; phylum Chordata; class Actinopteri; order Semionotiformes; family Lepisosteidae; genus Lepisosteus; species Lepisosteus platostomus. Next base: position 46,201,027 of record NC_142612.1, on the reverse strand, counting down.
TTAATCTCATTTACATTTAAAAAATGTATAGGGGGAAATAGATGTAATATCAGTTTGCAAGCATAAATAATATTATTTTATCCTGTAGATTTTAAAGAGAAACATAATAAATAAAATGCTGACATGTGTAGAGTGGGAAAGAGAAAAGTAAATATATAACAGGATACTAGCAAGTCATATATGAGAAACTACAAGCATACCATAGGGAGAAATGCAAGTATAAATTTTAAATTACAAATGCTGTCAACACATTTGGGCACATTGTTATCATTTATCAAGGTTTTCTACAAATAAGGTTATATTTTATGTTAATCAATAAAATGGTAAATTGTGAAGAAACCAGAACCAGAAAATTAATACTAGAGAAATAGTGTCTTGAGATTTATCCTCTCTTCCATGTTTCTCCATATTGTCTGTTTTTTTGTTTTGTTTGTAGGCTGGTAATAATGGCAACAATAAAAGTGCAAAGCACCACTGAAAGAGGTTGGATTCCTCCCTATAGCTGAGGTTTAATTTTGTGTTGGAACAACTGAGGTACAGTACAAGACCTCAAAAATATTATATCTAAAAGGTAGCATTTGTAGAAGGGTGTATGGTGGATCACCAGGGTTTTCTTAACTACCCCAAGTTCCACTTTAAAAATAATTAACATGGCAGTAATAGAACAATTTCTAGTCCTAGTCACCAGTCGTGTTTTGGCTTGTGCACCCAGTACTTGTCCTGTGATAAAACCCTAAAATGAAGCAGTTTTTTGTTGGCTTTTGATTAAAACTGAAGTAGGGAGGTGGTGCACCAAAACTCAAGCTCCATTCCTGGCACATGGGAATACATGGGTATCTGGAAGGAGATTCTAAGAGATCATGGTTCATGTTTTGGGTAATGCAAGACATCTGTCGGTGGTTCAAAGTTAATGCCCTCTGAAAACTTTAAAACAGATCCTGAAAAATATGATTTGCAAGCCTGTTGTCATAAATCTATGAAGCTAGAAAGAGTTGTTGTCACAATTTGTCGCATTCTCTTGTGTTAAAAAAAATATTTTTTAAATGCACTCGTGGTTGGTGACTCTCTGATATCCTTGGGGATATAATTCCTTAGCTCAGGAGCACATTAGTAGAAGGCCCAGTCACACTTTTATTGTAATCAAGCTTGGGGGACATACAGAAAGCCAGAATTAGACAAAGGAAGGTTATAAAATAGGGAGTAGACAGATAGTAAGTCAGATGGGTACTAGGGTGCCGAGCCATGTAGAACCTTATACTGTAGGTGATGTCATGGAATCTTTATCAAAGAAGAGCCAGGAAAGGTGTTCTCATTCACTCAGTAAGGCATTTATTCATGTTACACAATAGGGAAAAACAGAAACCACCAGTCTGCACAGCAAGTGTGAGCTGATTTTCAAAGTAAATTTGGGAAAGGTCCCTTATTTTACACACTTAGCTGATGCAACACCTCAACTTGTTTTACTTCATTATGGTTGGTTAGTAATACAAAGACAGGCGAGACAGTACTTTTCCAGTCCTTATAGGTCTTAGCCTTGAAGGACAGAGAAGACAGCTACAGTGCCTTGCGAAAGTATTCGGCCCCCTTGAACTTTTCAACCTTTTGCCACATTTCAGGCTTCAAACATAAAGATATAAATTTTTTATTTTATGTGAAGAATCACCAACAAGTGGGACACAATTGTGAAGTGGAACGAAATCTATTGGATTTTTGAAACTTTTTTAACTAATAAAAAAATGAAAAGTGGGGCGTGCAAAATTATTCGGCCCCCTTGCGTTAATACTTTGTAGAGCCACCTTTTGCTGCGATTACAGCTGCAAGTCGCTTGGGGTATGTCTCTATCAGTTTTGCACATCGAGAGACTGAAATTCTTGCCCATTCTTCCTTGCAAAACAGCTCGAGCTCAGTGAGGTTGGATGGAGAGCGTTTGTGAACAGCAGTTTTCAGCTCTTTCCACAGATTCTCGATTGGATTCAGGTCTGGACTTTGACTTGGCCATTCAAACACCTGGATACGTTTATTTGTGAACCATTCCTTTGTAGATTTTGCTGTATGTTTGGGATCATTGTCTTGTTGGAAGATAAATCTCCGTCCCAGTTTCAGGTCTTTTGCAGACTCCAACAGGTTTTCATCCAGAATGGTCCTGTATTTGGCTGCATCCATCTTCCCCTCAATTTTAACCATCTTCCCTGTCCCTGCTGAAGAAAAGCAGGCCCAAACCATGATGCTGCCACCACCATGTTTGACAGTGGGGATGGTGTGTTGAGGGTGATGAGCTGTGTTGCTTTTACGCCAAACATATCGTTTTGCATTGTGGCCAAAAAGTTCGATTGTGGTTTCATCTGACCAGAGCACCTTCTTCCACGTGTTTGGGGTGTCTCCCAGGTGGCTTGTGGCAAACTTTAGACGAGACTTTTTATGGATATCTTTGAGAAATGGCTTTCTTCTTGCCACTCTTCCATAAAGGCCAGATTTGTGCAGTGTAAGACTGATTGTTGTCCTATGGACAGACTCTCCCACCTCAGCTGTAGTTCTCTGCAGTTCATCCAGAGTGATCATGGGCCTCTTGGCTGCATCTCTGATCAGTCTTCTCCTTGTCTGAGCTGAAAGTTTAGAGGGACGGCCAGGTCTTGGTAGATTTGCAGTGGTCTGATACTCCTTCCATTTCAAGATGATCGCTTGCACAGTGCTCCTTGGGATGTTTGAAGCTTGGGAAATCTTTTTGTATCCAAATCCGGCTTTAAACTTCTCCACAACAGTATTACGGACCTGCCTGGTGTGTTCCTTGGTCTTCATGATGCTCTCTGCGCTTTCAACAGAACCTTGAGACTATCACAGAGCAGGTGCATTTATACAGAGACTTGATTACACACAGGTGGATTCTATTTATCACCATCAGTCATTTAGGACAAAATTGGATCATTCAGAGATCCTCGCTGAACTTCTGGAGTGAGTTTGCTGCACTGAAAGTAAAGGGGCCGAATACTTTTGCACGCCCCACTTTTCATTTTTTTATTAGTTAAAAAAGTTTCAAAAATCCAATAGATTTCGTTCCACTTCACAATTGTGTCCCACTTGTTGGTGATTCTTCACATAAAATAAAAAATTTATATCTTTATGTTTGAAGCCTGAAATGTGGCAAAAGGTTGAAAAGTTCAAGGGGGCCGAATACTTTCGCAAGGCACTGTACGTACAGTAACGCATCGCCTTTTTGCTGGGGCAGAGATAAACATTCCTAGAACATCCCGTGCCCTTGACTCGCTGGGTACAATCACATTTTGTTCTAAGAATCCAGCTGCTTTTACAACACAGCTCTGCCCGTAAACAACATTTTTAGGATAAAACATTTTTTTCAGTAACCTTCAATTATAGTGAGCATGAGGATTTTTAAGTCAACTCGAACCCTATTCTGAACATATTGGAGTTTGTTCAGTGTTGATTTAGATACCCCAGTGAGTAGGGAATTGCAGTAATCAATTCTAGAAAAGACAAATGTGCTGACCTGGTTTTCAGCTTCTGTCAAATACAACACAGGACTTTGTCTGGTAATATTTCTGAAATGGAATAAATAAAATAAATAAAAAGATGACATAACATTGACATAGAAAATGACATAACAAATGACATCACAAATTCTGGAGAAAGGAACATGTTAGCAGCTATAATTTTAACCAGCACTTACTGTAGCAGCGGTATGGAGTGGTGTAAGTGGGGATAGGTGGATTTAAGAGGTAGAGTTTAGCAGTCATATAGCTGTATGGTAAAGCTTTTATACTAAAAAATCTTCTGCCAGAAGGAAGAAATGAGAAAACTGCATTCCCAGGGTGGTCTTGATTCAATATTATATTTTTGCCATTGTGAGTCAGAGGTGGTCTGGATGGAAGGGAGTTCTGTACCAGTAATGACCTCAGCTGTCTCCATCACCTTCTGTAGTTTTTTTGTTTATGACCTGAGCAATTGCCATACCAAACTCTAATGGCATCCAGTGAAAATGCTTTCTATAGTGCATATAGTTCTATAGTTTGAGTGTTTGTTAAGACATATCATATCTCCTGAGTCTCTTGAGGAAATAGAGGCACTGCTGTGCTCTCATGATTACTTCATTAATGTGATGGGACCAGTCAGATTGTCGGTGATGTGAATGCCGAGGAATTTGAAGCTGCTGATGATCTCCATAGCAGCTTCATTGATATAGATAGGGATATGACCTCCTCCTTGCTTCCTGAAGCCACAAACCAGCTCCTTAGTTTTGCTGAAGTTGAGGGAGAGGTTGTTGTCCTGACACCTTATACAGATGCAGCCATTCAAAATGCAAGAAGTACACTGCAGTAAAACGCAGAAGGCATGGCACATCACAACCCGTCATACCGCGTCATACCGCGTCATACCACAGTAATGATAATATTATCTGGAATCGCCTTGTAAAACTGCCAGGTGGAGCTAATAAAGCTTAACCATGTACAGCATTTGAGCTGTTGCCAGAAAATGCCAGGTTTCAAATCCTGGTCATTGCTGAATTTTATTTTTTTTAAAAAGAATGCTCAGTTGGAAAAAAGTACACCTTCATCATAAATATTTAAATTTTGCAGAAATATTTTATGCATCAAAGTCTTTATAATGAAAAGTTATAATGTTTTAACCTTTTCTGGAAATACGTGAATTATCACAGTAAACAAAAGCATACTTTTTGGAATTTGATTAATTTGGTTTGAAGTAGCTGATTCACAGCTGGATAAAATTTTATCTTGAACAAATTTTGATATTTGTCAACATATTTACTAAAACTATCCATCACAGTATTTATGCATAATTTAAATATTTGTGATGAAGGTGGAAGGTTGTGTACTTTTGTCCAACTGAGCAATCTTGCTTTTATAAACTATACTGACTTTTTCATGTTTAATTTTTAACATGCTGTAATACGGTTTAAAATGATTAAAAGTCTAAACTGTATACTACTTAAATTCTTATGCAATTTACGTTGCATTGTCAGATTGAGAATCAATAAAGGCATTTAATTAAACAGGTGTTTGTGATTTTATTTGTTATTATCAAAACCCTCAACTCATTCAATTGTTATTTTGGAAACATTTTGATATGTTCCTTGTAACTACACCACTGTCGATATTGTAGCAATAGACAAAATGAAATGCTTGAAGTTTGTAATGTAGGGATTTCTATATTTATGTCTTTATTTAGTGGTTTCATTAGTGACAAATGCTAAACTTCCAGCTTGAGTAACGCATAAGCCGTATAGCCAACATTATAGGTATTGACCGAGCTGGCTTGCGAGCGTGGTGGCATAACTGCCTTCCAGGCCCTGTGAATAGCAGGGCTGGGGTTGAGGCCAGATCTCACTGTAGCTCAACTGGCTGGTTCAGTGTAATACACAACGTGTCTCCTCTATAACTCTTCAGTTTAAAGGGAAATTCCTCCAGAGCCTCACAGCATTGTCCAATAATACTCTTCTTGTATCTAAATTTTAGTTTAGCAGGATTTGAGCTACAGTTTATGAATATTATTATATTGTTATTAGTTTCTTTAGACATGCGATTCCAAATTACAGGTGCAGCCATTCAAAGTTCAAGGTACAAGCACGTACCACATGCAACTACGCACGAGCCACCGCGCTGTACCGCGGTATATGATTGTCTGGCCAAAATGACCGACAGCGGCACTCGTAATGCATTGGTAGGTAGTGAAAAGATTTAATCATTTATTCTCTTTACATTTCACATTTTAATCTGCTTAGTATTGAATATTTATATAGAATTTTACAACTAAAGGGAATTGTTAGTAGCTGAGCATAAAAAGAACAGGAGCATTACTCTGAAAGGCATTAACGATATTAATTTAGGAACATTAACATATTATGTAAACTGTATATGGCTGGTATTGGTCTTTAAATAAAAAATATACACCAGTATTCCATTTCTCCCTAAACATTTTCAGCATCAAAGTCTTATATGCGGTTATTTCGGAAACGTTTTTACATGCTCCTTCTGACCATATTACTGTACGTTTATATACTTTGTGAAAAGTGATAGTTTTAACCTGCTCTGCGAATACACTCATTATCGGAGTAAACAAAAGCATACTTTTAGAATTTGACTAATAAGGAATATAATATGGAATTGCGTATCTAAAGAAATGAATAATGATATAATTACACATACCTTTTTTCAGCATGGAATAAACCTATTACTTTTCCTTTGAAGCCTACGCATGCTGAAGCAGCTACCCACCTGAACGATATAATTATATCAGGTACTGTAGCACAAGCAGTAGTATAAGACTTTCTATTGATATGTGTACGGCTGTTTCACCATTATGCTACGTTACTACGTCTGTGGCATGATAGCTTAAGTGATGGACTAATAAGACTAAGGTTGGGTGTTCAAATCCAGCAATCGCTATAAGTTTTCTTTTAACAAATAAACATTTCTCTTATCAAAACTCGTTCAATTGAACTGTGTGACTGTATCAGTGGTGTAATAGCTTAAGTGACTGACTTATAAGCATGAGGTTGGGTGTTCAAATCTAGCTATTGCCACAAGTTTTCTTTTAACAAATTAACATTTCTTTGAAAAACTTAAATAGCAATATTATGGACACTCTATGACTTTTTTATATTTCTAAATATCACAAGATGTTCTAATCTAAGTCATTTATTAATAACAACGAATAGTTTCAAACTGCTACAGATATCTTCTACATCAATATGTGAAAAAAAGTGAATAGTTTTTTTATGGTCTGTAGCTCAAATCCTGTTTAACAAAAAATTAGACACAAGAAGAGTATTATTCGACAATGTTGTGAAGCTAAAGAAATCAATAACAATATTAATTCAAAGATCTAAATATATTTAACACATACGCCTGACATTAGAGGGTGTGTCTGCTAGCCTGCGCTGTGACGTCACCGTCTTTCCCTCTGAATAGCTAGCAGAGACCTGTACCGTGTAGATCCCTTTAGATCTCCCTTTAGATTTAAAAGGTTATTAATCATATCTTCAGTGTCTCATTAACATTGGAATGTTCTTCCAAGTGTAAAAAGAGGTGATACTCAACGTGTCTCCTTCATACATTTTCAGTTTACAGACCGTACAAGATCATTTTTTATGAATAATGTCTTCCATATCGCATTAAAATTGGAACGCATTTCACAGGTGTAAATCCACCTATTTTCTAACCGCTTTATCCAGGACAGGTAACAGTTTCACAACTCACCCTTCCTCCTGCTTTTTTAACCCTTCTGTGCCCGAATCGCGGCTGGTGAGAAAGAAACAAAGTGAAACTTAGATCGTACACATATGAAAATTCATATTCTTTACTCAACAGCTTTTTAAAAACAGCACCCAATAATGTTCAAATCATGATGTCCGTGATTTTCTTACACAGAAAACTGACACAGTTACTGTATATTCGGCTAGTGTGTATTGTCTGTTTAGGGATCCGTAGCATTCCAGTTAATGTTGTGTTTGTACTTGCAAGAATAGCGATAACAAACATTAAAAAACATACTTGCTTTATACTGTCCAACTGAGCAATCTTACATTTATAAAATATACCGACTTTTTCATGTTTGATGTGTAAGATGCTGTAATACAGTTTAAAATGATTAAAATTCTAAGCAGTATCAACTTGAATTCTTATCTCTATAAATATAACTATCAAGTGGTATTAAATAAATACAGCTTTTTAGTATAGATTACACTTTTCTAAAAATCTATTTAAAAAATAAAAATGACTACAATCTAATCTTTCCACGTTTGATCCCAACAGTAATCACAATTTGCTCCTGCTTTGTTTAGTGATTGTATGGAAAATAAATCTAAATGGAGAGAAAGCTATGCTGAGCATTGATTTAGATACTTAGAAGACAAAGATAACGATTTACGTTGCATTGTCAGATTGTGAATCAATAAAGGCATTTAATTAAACACGCATTTGTGGTTTAATTTAAAATGGGGCTAATGGGAACTCTTATTATTTCTCTCTTCTCTCTCTTATTGTCAAAACTCGTTCAGTTGTGGTTCTTTTGGTTTCCCAGAGGGCTTCTCAGATAGTTGGGCATTCAGGTAGATTGCCAGGCGAAAGGATTAGTAAATATATTTTGTTAAAGCAATACATAAAAGAAATATTGTGGCATTATTATATAGGACGGACACAGTGACTCAGACACTCATTGAATGAAAAACGGCACTTTATTTTTTGGTACAGCTGGTACAGCACCCCCCCGCTTTCCAATGAAAGAGAGATTCCTTTCGCCCAAGACAGTCAGGAGACGGTAGAAACCCACCACACCCGGACTGTTATGCAAGTTAAAGCAATTCCATTGAAAAGCTGAGCGTGATAATTGTTTTCTTCCTTGATTTGCTGATCTGTAAGGCCGTTGGATGCAGTAAATGTGAATTCTGTCTTTCATTGTCAGATTGTGAAAAATAAAACACACGTTTGTGATTTTAATCAAGATGGGGTTAAGGGGGTCTCTATGACACTCTCCCTTATAAAATTAACATGAAACAAAACAAAAACTAAAAATACAATACAATCTACAGACATATTACAGACATTTACAACAAAGACATATCATAAAACATTTACATATATTGTTAAATTATTACTTTAAATATATACTTTAAATTACTGTAAATATATTACTTTATTTTATATACAGTAGCTGATATGATTTGGATGCTGTTATTTAGGCCATATCACCCTGCAACTCACAACTGGCAACCCACTGAAGCTAAGCAGGTGTGAGCCTGGTCAGTACCTGGATGGGAGACCTCCTGGGAAAAACTAAGGTTGCTGCTGGAAGAGGTGTTAGTGGGGCCAGCAGGGGGTGCTCACCCTGCGGTCCATGTGGGTCCTAATGCCCCAGTATAGTGATGGGGACACTATACTGTAAACAGGCGCCGTCCTTCGGATGAGACGTAAAACCGAGGTCCTGACTCTCTGTGGTCATTAAAAATCCCAGGGCGCTTCTTGAAAAGAGTAGGGGTGTAACCCCGGTGTCCTGGCCAAATTTCCAATTGGCCCTTACCAATCATGGCCTCCTAATAATCCCCCTCTATGAATTGGCTAAATTACTCTGCTCTCCTCCCCACTGATAGCTGATGTGTGGTGAGCGTTCTGGCGCACTATGGCTGCCGTCGCATCATCCAGGTGGATGCTGCACATTGGTGGTGGTGGAGGGGAGTCCCCATTACCTGTAAAGCGCTTTGAGTGGAGTGTCCAGAAAGCGCTATATAAGTGTAAGCAATTATTATTATTAATTATTATTTTGTGCTACCTTTCAAACAGCAACAAAGTTGAAAAAAATGTTAGCACCACATACAGTACAAGGGTAAATGTTTGTACAGGTATGTGTTAACTAACTAACTTTTTTAAGAATTATAATAGTATTGCTCACAAGTCCTGTGTACAAATAAGCTACTAAAGTAAGCCGTCTGTATCAATTATCAGATCAAAGGTTTTGTGAGTTTGAAATCTTAAGAACTCAAATACATTTCTGGCATACTTAGGGATTCTTACTTACATACGGAGGTTGCCAGCGCGTAACCAAAGGATCCGCCCGAGGATGCTCAAGCAGCAAAGCCTCCTGAACCCACCGCGAAAGCTCACCTGATCAACAAGTGAACTACGGTCGGAACTGTGGGCAACACTAACTAGCCGGCCAGTGAGCATCAGCAGCGCACCGTCGCAAGCCGTACATCACAGCCTGGCACCGAGTCAGAGAGCTCCGATTGGACAGAACAACAAGCCTGCCACTGTTCTTTGCGTCCGCAGGAGATCTGAATCCCCAGAGATTGGATGAGTATTCAACATTCTGCATTACTCGAGAATTCAATTGTTACCTCAACCTGAGTTGATATTAATTTAATTCCTAAGAGTGATGTACTTGCTTTTGAGTATATAGTGTAGAAGTTGTAATCCAAGTTCATTTATGAAACGGTCTAAATGAATGATATACTGAATGTATGTCCCTCTTGGTTTGTAACTCTTCGTGATTGAGTATATACCTTTTGTATTCTGCTAACACTCACTATAAGATCTGTTATGTTTATATGCACATTTTATGTATTAATAAATGTATTCTCGTGTATTAGTACCCGTGTGTGTGCGTTGTTTGAGTTATCCCACAAGGTTGATTCTAATAGCCATTGAAAGAATCATTTTGTGACTTACTGCTACAATTAATAATTGTCCCAGTAAATGCAAAAACCCCTACATTTACTGGTGCCTCTTGAGAAGATGCCTACATTCCTTAGCATGGAAGTAATTTAGTGGTTGATCCATGGTTTCTAGTTGGGAAACACCTGGATTATTTTCATAGGTGCAGTCGTCTGCATATTACTTGATAAAGTCTGTAACAACTGTTGTGTACTTATTCAGGTCGGAGGATGTGTCTTTGAACATGGTCCAGTCCACAATCTCTAGGCTCTTATTGTACTCCTTCTGTCTCCTCAGACCAGTATTGTACCTTTATCACTACTGGGTTCTCATGCTTCAGTTTCTGCTCATAAACAAGAATTTGGAGAATAAACAGGTGATTTGATTGACCAAATGGGGACAAGGAGAAGACCGATAGGCATCCCTGATGGTAGTGTAACAGACATAAAGAGTGTTAGCGCCTCTACTGGAGCAGACAACATGCTGGTAGTATTTTAGCTACTGACCAGTGCAACTGACGGGTGTACAGTGTGATGAGATCGCCCACATTCTTGTAAATATTTCCCTGGTTTCGCAGTTATACTTGTATCCAATTGCCACCCTATCCCTGTGTTGCTATCCCAAATAGACCCCAGTGTGTTGCTCTATCTCTTGTCTCTCTCTGGCGCTTGCTCATTCTCTCTCACTTTCAGTCTGTCTTTTGCTCTGCTGGCACATGGGCGCAGGAGTTCTGTGGTGGCTGTTACAAAGTTTAATAAAAGCGCTGTTTTCTGTGTGTCTGAGTCACTGAGTCCGTCCTCGCCAAACTTGAAACTATAACAGTATAAAGTTAACAATAATAACACATAACATGAGTACAGAAGTGTTGCACCCAAGACATCACCTCTCTCCAGTGCCATCTTGGTCTTCTAGGGTTACTGCATCGGTTTTACGTAGGTAATGAGAGGTGCTGAGTAGCATGACGTCAGTCTTGTCGCAGTTTAAGTGAAGGAAGGGAGTGCAGAAACATTTTGATTCATTAATGTTTTTTTGTCAGAGATGCTATTTGGCAGAAGCAGCCACTTCAGTGTCAAGCTTAGTATGGACATAGATTTGAGTATTTTTTAACCTAGAAAATTGTTACGGATTCGGCCAGTGAAACCGAAAACAAGTAGTGAACCCACTTGCGGGAGCCGATAGAGACAAGTCATGATCCAAATACCGTAGCCGAAGGAGAGAGCCGAGAGTCCAGGGGAAGCCAGTGATCCAAACAGGGAGAGAGTAGCCAAAGCCTGACCGTAATCCAAAACCGTAGACGAAGGAGAGAGCCGTCTCTATGACATTGAGAGAGTGGTGAAAAGGTGTTTCAGGTGCTGAAATGCCTCTTCTGCTTGAGGGGTCCATTTACCTTGTCTGGGTCCTTTGCGAGTTAAAAATGTTATGGGAGCAGCTGAAGTTTCGAATAAACCTTCTATAGAAGTTGGCAAAGCCAAGAAACCATTGTATGTGTTTAAGGTTCTTGGGCGTGGGCCAATCAGTAATTGTGCAGACTTTACTTGAGTCCATTTCTACCCCTTCTGGAGAGATTATGTAACCTAAAAAGTGAATCCTAGAAGCATTAAAAGTGCACTTCTCCAGTTTGACATAACGTTTATTCTTTATGAGTCGGGAGAGTACTTCTCTGACATGGAGAACATGATCCTGGAAGGTATTAGAGAAAATTAGATTTAGAAATTTGTCATCAAGGTATACCAAGACAAACCTTTGTAGCAGATCATGAAAAATATCATTAATAAAGGTTTGAAACACTGCCGGGGCATTTACCAAACCAAAAGGCATGACCAAATATTCATAGTGTCCATGGGTTGTCATAAATGCCGTCTTCCACTCGTCCCCTTCCCGAATACGGATTAAATTATAGGCCCCTCGCAGATCCAGTTTGGTGAAGATCTTGGCCCCATGCACGGACTCAAGTGCTGCCGGAATTAGGGGCAAAGGGTATCGGTTTTTAATAGTGATCTCATTAAGGCCACGATAATCAATACAGGGACGGAGCCACCATCCTTCTTTTCCACAAAAAAAAACTGGCACAAGCAGGTGAAGTAGATGGGCTTATAATTCCAACCTTTAGAGAATCTTGTATATATACTTTCAGGGCCTCGGATTCCGTATTGGAGAGCGGAAATATACAACCTTTAGGAGGAATAGTTCCTGGCAAAAGGAGGATGGCACAGTCATAAGGTCGGTGGGGTGGGAGAGCCAAGGCCTCTTGCTCATTAAAGGCTTCCTGTAGATCAGAATATTGGGGGGGTATCATAGGAACACCAGAAGGGGGCGTTTCCATGAGTGCAACTCTTACAGGCAGACGACAGCAACTACCAATACATTGGGGTCCCCAAGTTAAAATTTCTCTATGGGACCATGAAATGTTAGGGTCATGCTGTTGGAGCCAGGGAAAGCCTAGTACAAGGGGATGTGAAGGGGTCTCGAGTTGATAAAACCAGATATCTTCCTCATGTGTGGCGCCAATTTGCAATCTTATTAATTCAGTTTGCCATCTTATAAGTCCTGGAGACACTGGGGAACCATCAATAGATTGTACACGAAGAGGAGGAGTCACCTTGGTCAGGGGCAGTTTCCAAGCTTGAGCTAAGGAGGCGTCGATGAAGTTCCCCGCTGCCCCCGAGTCAATAAAAGCAAGAAGTGGCGTCTTTTTATTACCCCAAAACAATGTAGACATAATAGAAAATCCTGAGGAAAACTTAGAGGATTGAGTTAACTCACTCACCACAGGATCTTGAGCAGTTTGGAGGCGCCTCAAAGACAAACATAAAGCAGGGCAGTCAGCTTTAAAGTGCCCTAATTTTCCAAAGTACATACAGTGGCCCTCTCGTCTGCGTCTCTCTCTTTCTTCAGGAGTTAACCGGGCGCGGGCAATTTCCATAGGTTGTTCCGAGTCTAGAGTGTTGGTAGGTGGTGGCCGAGGAACCTCCTGTATCTGTGTCTGAGATCTTTCTCTATTCCTCTGACGAATTCTAAACTCCAACACCTGGGAAATTACTTCCTCCAAAGTTCTGCCCGACTGTGGCATAGTTACCAGGTGATCCTTTATTTATTCACATAATCCTTGCAGAAAAAGAAAAATTAGGACCTCATCATCCCAGTGAGTCTCTGCTGCTGCTACTTGAAAGTCTATGGCATAATCCTGTGCAGACCTGCGGCCCTGGCGGATAGATGAGAGGCGGTAGGTGGAGTCTTGTCCAGCTGAGGAACAACAAAAACCCACCTTAAATCATAGTCCTGTACCTCAGGAGCCCTGCGATCTAGTAAGGCAGTAGCCCATTCCAGAGCACGGCCAGTTAACAGAGAAACTACGAAGGCAATCTTGTCTTGAGGAGAAAAAAAAGTTACCGGATAGAGCCTGAAAACCAGCGCACACTGTGCCAAGAGCCCCGACATAGGGTTGCCGTCAAACCTGTCAGGGGGTGTAAGTGGAAGAGGTCGAGGAGCAGGTGTAGAAGCTGGCGGGGGCGGAACCGAAGCGGCAGCTCCAGCGTTACTTTCACTATTACTGGTAGACGGCATTGCCGACAGGTGCGCTGAAATCTGTTGGACGGAAGCCTGTAACTGGAGTAAAGCTTGCCAGTGCTGATCCAAAACTGAAATTCCTCTTGCTCCGCTGGGTCCATGTTAAAGGGCTCAGTATTCTGTTACGGATTCGGCCAGTGAAACCGAAACCAAGTAGTGAACCCACTTGCGGGAGCCGATAGAGACAAGTCGTGATCCAAATACCGTAGCCGAAGGAGAGAGCCGAGAGTCCAAGGGAAGCCAGTGATCTAAACAGGGAGAGAGTAGCCAAAGCCAGACCGTAATCCAAAACCATAGACGAAGGAGAGAGCCGAGAGTCCAGGGGAAGCCAGAGAACCAAACTGAGAAAGAGCAGTAAAGCAGTAAAGAAACGTAGTAAAAGGGGATAAACCAAAGTCAAGACCAGAACAGTACGAGGAGGTAGAAGGCGTAGCGCAACTAAGTAGTTCGAAAGGGAAACCAATACTGAGTGAGGGGGTAGGGAAAGACTAATGCTTAAATACCAGATGAGACGGAGGTGTGGTGGTGAAAGCGTACACTGATAGGTGGACTAATGAACTAAGGCTATGCCTTCTTCTGCCTCTTTCGTTGCCGAGAGGCAGGGATCGTAACAGAAAATATTATTTCAATTTCATATGATTTTAATAATTGTCCTGAATTGAGATAATGAAAATGCTGAATAGCAGAAGGCCCTGTATTGCGTCTTGGGGAACACCAGACTTAACAAACCCAATATCAGAACTAAAACCTCCAAGAGCACAAAAAGTGTTGTCACTTAGTAAGATAAGAGTTGAACCACTTAAGAACAATGTCAGAAACTCCAAACACAGTTTTAAGAGAGTAAAAGGTCATGATTAACAGTGAACAAGAACATATGTTAACTTATACTGACTACTGCCAAACTTCATTAGCCTTATTCTCCCCTCCCCCACCAAATGAAAGTTAAGTTCCTAGAATGGATGTACCCTTTAATATTTTGAATTATCTTGGAAACTACAGACAGTACTTTCCTGGTAAGGATCAAGTTAAACAGAACCCCTTGGACATCCAGTCTGAACCTTAAGTTTATATACAGTATGTCTTTCTCAGTACACACTTTAGAAAGAAAAATTCAAAACAATAATAGAAACAAATACACATTTTATTGTCTTTCTTCAAAAGTCAATTGCTCAAGTTGTGGCACGTCTAAAATTTACATTTATTTTTCTAGTTCTTCTCTAAAATGTCTACTACCTTGGATAAAAAGCCGCTTTGGTGAGAGAACTGGGACTGGGAGCCACTCTCATGTCGAGACAAGACAAGAAGAGAAAAAGTGTGTAGATATTATTTGTACATGATCAAGCTAGACAAATAAATCCTAAATGGCAAAGTCGCTGAAGAGATCCTGCAATGCAGATTTTTAGTTACCAATGTGAAGACCAAGAGATGACTATGAGAAGTGCTAACTTAAAAAAAAATAAAAGACAAACAATCTAAAAGGCTGCAGGAAACCATTTTAAAATAATTATTTATTAGAAGGGCAAAAAGGTACAATGCTTTCAGTGTTTTACATTGTATATGATAGAATTTCATGTTTCATTTTAATGGCCTTTATACAACACATCTCAAATCTATTGTCATATTATTTATTTCTTCCAAATGCTCTCTTTCTGTTGACCCCTTTTATGTATGGCACTGCTGTCACTTTGGATTTGTTATAATATTCAGACAATGCACTTAGCTCCTAAAGAATCCATCTCAAACACAAAATAAATTCCCTATATGTTTTACTCTCAGTGACAGGCATTTTGAAAACTGTATTACATTGTTTTGACTCAACATTTTATGAAGGGAGCATCATATGAAGAGAGGTTACAGACAGTTCAGCAGACCAGGGAAAGAGCTAATATGTAACCACTGTAATGATTGTGTTTGTACTAGTGAGTTTTGGTTATAGTGTGAAGAGAAATAGATTGTGTAATCATTTTTTACTATTCTCTGGCTTTGTGAATGGGTAAGGGGTAAAGACATATATATTCATTTTGTGTTATTGAAGGCGGATCATTGGATTTCATATGCACATTGGACTGATATGTTTTTATCCACATAATATATATGTCTCTTTCAACTAAACTGGGTTAATGACAATGAGACCATATTTACTGCTCATTAAAATTACAACACAGAACTTAGGGCCCTGGAACATCTGCCCCCCATTAGATCAGTGTTTGCATTATCAAAATAAAATAATCTGTACTGAATCATAAAGTGCACTGAAATGCATTAAGAGCTCTCTCAGTGGAATTTAGGTTGACAGTATGTACTAGAAAATGGGGTAACCGCAGGCCAGCTGAAGGTAGACCTCTACTTGAGTTAATACTCCTGCTTCAGTGACTGGAACTAAGCCATAATAGAATGTTTGAAAATGACTGGCTGACAGCTTTAGTTCATGGAGGGTAAGGTACATAGAGGGCATGATTTGCAATAGATATGCAAGAATGACCCTTTTACCCCTAAGTAATGGTTTTCTTATAAAACTGCATTTGAATCCAAAGCCATACTGGGGCAGTATCTTAAAGTAATATAGAAAGGACCATTTGAAATGAGTTATATCCAGTATGTCTTGTTTCTACTCAGTTCACCGAGTAAGGTTTTGACTCCCCCTGTGACAATGTACTAGATAATACATTGGACAATGGATGGATATGTACAATGCATGTGTGTGTTTCTTTAATATGCTTAATATTTTTTTCCATGATACATATATGCAACATTGGAGACTTTGGATACCTGAAGATTTGTGACTTGATAAAAACTTTTTTTCATATAAAATGCTTCTCTGTGATTTTGTTTATTTGTTTTTTTCAATAAAAAGAATAACAATAACATATAACAATAATGCTTGAGAAATAAACATAGTCAGGTTTTCAGCTGACGATACAGTATATCACCAATAAAACAATTTCAAAATAAGTCAATTGTGAAAAACTGTGCATTGAGTATATTCTCATTAAAAGTATTCAATCATTTGTCCTAAATTGATCCTCTTTAGACTTTTCAGCAAGACAGATATTCAGAAGAAGAAAGAGCACTCATTTGAAAAGAAATATTTTGGTTTATGACATGAAATGACAATTTCCAGAATAAAAGCAATATTACTTTGATGACAAATATGTGGAAATAAAGTTTTTCATTGTCCTTTTTTAACTTGATGCATCAGATGATTTTTAAAATAAGTTTATTTACACTTTGATCTTACATTGTCAAATGCCTATAGAATTATTGTACTCCAAATTGACCCTGCAATGCAGGATTATAGTATGGTTCATCCTTTGCCTAGAAGTGTCTGGTGAAATAGTAGATTATACCTAAATTCACATTTTTTCAATGGTATAGTTTATGATTATTTGTTATGTCCCTTTACTTTCTATTTTCACAGTTGTAGGGGTATTGTGAGTTTACTGGAATAATTCATTAATTGTAACAGTAGATCACGAGGTGATTATTTTATGTCTATTACAGGATCAATCATCAGAACAATCAGCAACGCACACACACAGATTCAAATACACAGAATACATTTATTAATACATAAAACGGTGCACATAAAAATATATCAGTCTGCCTGGATACAGATAGCAGATCTTACTGTGAGAGTTACCAAGATATTGTAGAACATCACAAGAGATACAAAACACAAAGAGATGAAAAGAAGGAATATGCTTCAGTATACAATTTGGCAGTCACATGATTGTCCAAGTTGAGCGTGAGAACAGACAGAGGAGCAAGGTTTGAGGCCTGTGCACCACCTTTTGGTGTTGATTGGTCGAGACTTTGGCGGGCATTTGGGACCCACATGCCCTGCAGGTTCCTGATTGGATTGTCACTTCTAGGAATGAGTAACAATGAACTCTGACCCTAGGAATGCAATCCAGATGTTCCTAAGAATCTCAGAGACAAATAGGCACCAGGATAGATGACAACAACACTTAATGAAACAAGTAATAGGTTTATTCCATGCTGAAAAGAGAAGAAAGAAAACACAACGTTTTGGCTGTGGAGCCTTCTTCGGGTGCAACACTTAATTCTGACTTGGTAATAAGCATTGCCACTACACAGCTATATTTCTATATTATTAATGAAAATGCAAAGTAAAATAAAATTAAAAGTTATCTTATTGCAGTTAGTAACCACTAAAAATGTAACCTTAATATGTCTGTTGTAATATGTAAATAGTTTATAATACGAGGATTTCATTGAACATCAAAACCTCATCTTTGATGACTATGATATACTAATTGAATTATATGAAAGAGAGCTTGCCTTTTGAGTGTGATCACTTCTGTTTTTCCAAAACAGAATTAATTTATCAAGGTTTTTAACTACATTGTTTCAGATTGTCTTTTTTCAGGTACACATCCTTATTATAATGTTACCAAATTACGACGATATTTGTCAAGGCATACAGATAGAGCCATCCAGAGAATTCTTAGCAATTACAAAAAAATACAAAATATATGTACTAACAAGAATGAAATATCAAGACATTTATCATAAATTTGAATCACTAAATTGAGTACCTACCACACTTTCAACACCTTACAGTTGGGGAAAAAAGGGGTAAATTTTAAAAATCGCATTTGAGAAAATGCATTTCCATAGTTATGTAGGGATTGTAATAAGCAGTGTCCTGCATCAGTCTTTTTTTTTTCTTTTCAAATGTTGCAAGTACTGTAGGTTTTCTGTTTTGCTTATAAATAAAAAAAAATGATTAAAATTTTAAACATCACCTTAGATTTTGTTCTGTAATATTAAACAACTTTTACTGTCAGTGTTTTCTAATTGAACAATAATAATGTGTTGAATACACAGATTCTGAATTCTAAAGGATGTGTAGAGCACAAAGCACAGAACCAGGTGTAGGATTTTCTTTTCCCTTAAAGAAGAGGAAAACAAAAGTTAGATTAGTACATTTTTTAAATGCACTACCATTTATTTAATCATAATCACTTGTATGGGATTTTGGAAATGATTGAATACAATTATTTTTGAATACTCATTATGAGCAACATCACAAAATTAATTTTAATAAAATGGGGGAAAATAAACAAAACCTTGATTGTGATAAGGCTGAGCCACCTTTGCTTTGTACTATATTTTTTTAAATCACTATACAACATTTTAATCAAAATATATTTTCACAGTAGAAAAAAAAATCTAAACTTTCTATTTTATTACAACGTTTAATTTGCTATATTAATTTTGTAAAACAGTCTGTAATGATAATTTATATATATATATTATATATATTATATACTGTACATGCAATGTATAAAAACAGTAAATATAGTAATATTTTAAAAAGCCCTCTAGGGCAATTAAGTTAATTTAAGTGAGAACTGCTAGTATTTACCCAATAATAATAATTTTGAATTATTTATTAAAAAACATAATTATCCTGTTATTCTGCATAGTTTTTCTTTTTTGAGATTGTCATTCCATAACTTAATGTCAAAAAGACATTTATTAAAACAGGCCAAGTCTGAGCAGGCAGTTTGGTTGTGTTTGTTCCCCAGTGTATTTCGTTTACACCTAACAATACCTCATCAATTGTCACTTTAGCTAATTGCATTAATGAGGTAAAGTCTTGGATGTGTGAAAACTTTTTGTCACTCAACTCTGATAAAACTGAGGTTCTGTTGTTTGGAGGCACCAGTGCGCATAGGACTGCTATAACCTCAGCACTCAACTCTGAGGGTTTAAAATTTTGCTTCAAAGATTCGGCACATAACCTAGGCGTCATCTTAGATAGAAGGCTATCATTTAACTCTCATGTTAATGCAGTATTGAAGGCGTGCTTCCTACAGTTAAGAAACATGGCAAAACTAAGGTATTTTATCTCCACTCAAAACATAGAGATTAGATTACTGTAATGCCAGGGAGTACCTACCACACTTTCAACACCTTACAGTTGGGGAAAAAAGGGGTAAATTTTAAAAATCGCATTTGAGAAAATGCATTCCCATAGTTATGTATTCCTACATGCTAAATTGAGAGTAGAGTATGAATTTAAGAGATTATATTTGATATCTTTAGTTCCTTTTAGTAATATCTTTGGATAGATGTATGTAATGTGTGCCATAAGAATTTCTGATAAAGTAGATTAAGCTATTTATTGCATAAAATATATTGTCAATTAATCTAGTTATGCTTATTGAATTGAATGTACCTGATTAAATTACAGTGCATGTTGAAGAACCCATTAGTTGTCATTTTATGTACAATCTTCTGTTATCCTTTATTAAAATTCATTGCCATCTGCTTAGTCTCTAAAGTTTTAAAATTGTTCACTAAAAGCCAGGTAGCAATATGAATCATATCCTGTGCATTTATTTATTCTTCATTCACTTAATGATTCACTTAACCATTAGGAGCAATTCATTAACTTATTATTCTGTAGAATTCATAATAATTTATGTTACAATTATTGCATTTTGGGGTCATATATTTCCATCCCTTCTTCAGTGTTACTATGACAGATTCAAAGTTGATTAACCCTGTGTATACTTACAGACAAAGTAACCTTTGGCTGTGAACAAGTCACAAAGACGTTTTTGTTTCCAGACGTCATTCCAGATTTCAAGAGGTGCTGATTTTATTCAGAAAGGCAATCATTTCTATGAACAAACATGTCCTTCACAGTGCTTTATGATTTTTAAACTGTTTTTCTTGCACTACATACAGTATCTGATGCTGAATTTATATTTAATCACTTCTTTTGTTTTTTTTTTCCCTTATTTACCATCAGTGTGTTTTTCCCAATCATTTTGTTGGGAAAAACACACTGTTATAATTCATGATACAGTTATCACTGTCAAAACTTTGTAGAGTATGACTTTAACTTTGGAGGCAGGCATAGTGAGACTCCTAAAAAGTATCTGATCTTTATTTCAGTTATCACCTCCCTAGTGCAGTGTAGTGGCGAGGCTTATTAATAAGAAAGAATTAAGTGTTCTGAGCATTCCCAAATGAGGCCATCTCTGTTCATCTCTGTGGTGCAGCCACAGAGAAACTATTCATGCAGGCTGATTTAAGGTTTCCTTTGATAAGGGACAGCTCCCAAAGGGGGGTGCACTTAGCTAAGCCTGGCTATCATGATCAATGGTCATCCATTGGCGCCTATCTGTCTAGGGAGTGCCAGATGGACATCTGGACTGCATTCCTAAGTGTCAGGAGTAAGTGACTCATATCTCACCTTGATCAACCAATCAGGGACTGGTAGGGCCGAGTAACCCACGCGGGACTCTGATGCCCATGGAACTTTCCTCCAGGTAAAAACAGGCAACACAGAGAGCCTGAGAGAATTCTGGAGACTTCTGTGGACTTTTCTAAAGGGAATTCAAAGGAGAATTCCAGGGCATGACAGCCCAGGAGCAGAAGGCTCCCAAGGGCAGGACATTCTCGCAGCGCGCCTCCTGACCATCCTGAGACTCAGCCCGGACAGCCACGGAATGGCCAGTGTGTCCGAATGCCAGAACTTTCCTCTGTTCTAAGAGTCTAGAGCGGAGGTTGCCAGAGAGTAACCAGAGGATCCACCCGAGGTTTGCACCAGCAGTAGGCCTCGTGAACAGGTCAGAACTGTGGACAGCTGAATCACTATTCAGAACTAGCTCTTCATCAGGAACGAACCGGTCCTCTTCCTGACTTGCTGGGACCCACAGTCATCTTTTCTCCTGTGCACAAACTTTGCTAGTTAAAGCCAACACTAACTAGCCGGCCAGTGAGCATCAGCAGCGCACCGTCGCAAGCCGTACATCACAGCCTGAAACCGAGCCAGAGAGCGCGGATTGGACAGCAACAGCCTGCGACTGTTTCTTTGTGCCCGCAGGAGATCTGAATCCCCAGAGATTGGATGAGTATTCAACTTAACTGCATTACTGCTCGAGAATTCAATTGTTATCCCAACCAGTTGATATCAATTTAATTCCTAAGAGTTATGTACTTGTTACTTGTGAGTATCTAATGTAGAAGTTATAACCAAGTTCATTTACGAAACGGTCTAAATGAATGATATACTGAACGTATGTCCTCTTGATATGTGTAACTCTTTGTAACTGACTGAATATATACCTTTTGTATAACCCTCTCGATAAGATCTGTTAGGTTTACATACATATTCTATGTATTAATAAATGTATCCTCGTGTATTAGTACCTGTGTGTGCGTTGTTTGAGTTATATCGCATGGTTGGATTCTAAAGCCATCAAAAGAATCAATTTTGTGATTTACTGCTACAATTAATAATTGTCCCAGTAAATGCCCAAACCCTACAGAACTGGTGCCTTCAGAGAGCACACTACAGCAGCAACATTATTTTTTTCTGGCTTTTAATTATCAGTCATAATTGTAACTGCTGTCATCTGGGGTTTTTCTGACACATTTTTAGAATTTAGTTCCATTCAATCTGTTTTTTTTCTTATATCTATATCTATATACAGTAGACAGATATATTATATAATATAGATATATATAAATTCTAATTATTAGAAATTCAAGATAAATAAATATTCATGTTATTCATGTTAAATTTGAAAACAGAAAAATGTATGCACTTAATGACATCTCTTTTCTGATATTTTAAAGTTTTTTCAAAAGACAGCTTAATCTAATAAAAAGTCTTAATCTTACAATAATGACTAAAAGAACCCACACATTGCATTTACTACCTGTATTTCTTATAGTTTAATGTTTTTTTAAGTAATATGTTTTATTTGGTATTGTTTCTATTATA
Source organism: Lepisosteus platostomus (assembly GCF_059453375.1). Taxonomy (NCBI): domain Eukaryota; kingdom Metazoa; phylum Chordata; class Actinopteri; order Semionotiformes; family Lepisosteidae; genus Lepisosteus; species Lepisosteus platostomus. The sequence continues at coordinate 46,178,512 of NC_142612.1, read as the reverse complement.
ATAAACATGTTTTATTGTTTAATTTAGTTAGGAACTTGTGGGAGGAGAATATGGCCAAGAAATGCTTTTGCAGTTCAAGTGTGCATAAAGATAATCCTAAGTGAATTGTTTATCCAAATTCTTTCTCTGCAATCTTCATTTGATAACTTCTTGCAACTTTGACATAGACATGTGAAAGGATAAGAGGTAGGTTTCATATACTTTGTTAAGCATGAAAGTTGGCAGAATACATCAGGAATGGCAGAGCCAACTTTTCTAAAAAAAGTTCTGCCTAGTATAGTAATATTTCTCTAAAATTATATCGTATTATTTTTTTCATCTGGACATTCGCAAATTAGCAAGCATGTCCTTTGAGTCTGTTTTAGAATCTTGATGGTCTCAAAATTTCAATATCCACATCAGTGTAATAGGGGGAAAGACATTCTTTCATTCCCAAAACAAACTGACGGGAACGGAGACAGAGACAGAGAGACACAGACGGACGAGAGATGAGACTCAAGAGGAAGGAGCTCCAGTCCAACCCACTCGTTTGCTGGCTTTTGTTAATTTGCTAAAGCATACAAAACACAAACAACATCCATAATATGTATTTTTTTCTACATATGTATGTGTTCTTTATCTGTTATCACAGGGAAAAAATCCCATTTAATACATTTTGTGCATTAAATCCAAAGCCTGTTAGATTGAAGTAAGTTAAACTGAAGGTTTACCGAGAGCTTTAGACTTGAATCTAAATGTAAAGTTGTTAAAAGGCTGACAAAGCATATATGATACAGTTATCTGATACATATGTTCATTTAAAAAAGATAAATATGTTAATTGAGCACAGAATGTAGAATATTGAGATATAAAATATAAGATTAAAGGGGCATGATGTGTTGTTTTTGCACTTTCATCAAACCAGCTAGCCTTCTAAAGTCAATACTGACCTGTTCCCTTTCCAGTCAAATAATTTCTAAGTTAATTGCACTGAGCAAATTATATTTTTCTGATCTATTGAACATAATACATTTATAATAATAGATCATACAGCAGGTAGGAAAACAGTGCATTAGAACAATGTTTTCGATCAAACACAAGATAATTTAGAGGGGAGTATTTTTTTTTCATTCTGGTCTGAGAATTACATTTAGATGCATTATACATTAAATCCATCTTTCTGGTAGTATATCGTCTTTAAATCTCATAATTTTATTTAGACTTATTTCAAAAGTAACATGACTGAAGAAAGAAATCCTGCAAGATTATTCTTTTATTTTCTGTTCCTTTATTTTCTATTTTGTCTGTTAAAGTTGACTCATGTATTGAAATTAAGTAAAATCTAATTTTATGTAATTAATTTTAAAAAATAATAACTATACCCTAAACACAAAATGCCATGGTACTCTGTACTTTTGGAGAAGCTCAGTGTAACATTAGGACAACTACACATTTCCTCTACTTTGATTTCTTGCTGTTTCAATGAGACCCAGAACACTAGGGAGCAGACTTACTCTAGAAATCAAGGAGAGTGATCCAAAATGCTTATGCTGTAAATTTAGTGTCAGAAATTATTTCATTACTAAGTCTAATAAGGCTCATATTTTTAAGTGCTATTTTAAGTGCATTTAATTTAATTGGTTATGCCAAGAGCTTAAAGGGATTGAAAAGAAAATTTAAAGTGTTTATTGTCATGACAATTGAAAAGCCATTTGGCAATTTTCTTTGCAATAACTGATCTTTAAAGGTTTGTGGTACATATGTACATATATAGCTCATACCGTTTACATCCCTGGAGTAACTAACAGGTTTTACTAAGAACAATAGAACTATTTATATATAAAATGTACATACATGTTTAAAAATGATTAAATATTTTATAAATTAGCAAATAGTATCTCAAAATTGTTTCTTTTCCAGCTAAAAAACTTTCTTTATTATTACCAGATAGATTATGTGAAGTATTAATAATTCTAAAGTAATAATAAACCTAAAACACATGAAGCTAAAATTTCATATCACATTCAGCACAACCTTTCTTGTCTTGTTTCACTGGCTTGTGTTACTGTGTTATCATGTTTTCTATAATAGCACCTTTGGCAAAAGCTTCCTTGTGTCCTCCTTAGTGGGTTATAAAGCTTTTAAAGATGTGTTGGAGATTATAATGTGCTTGAAATGACTGAAATACACAGCAAACTACAGACTCTAAAACATTGTGTTAATTAGCTAAAAGTAATCCTTACTTCTTGATACTCATTCCATATATAATTTGATCTAAAATTTAGATAAAAAACAAACTTTTTGATCATGCTCTAAATATACTTTATTTGTTACTGTAGTGTGCTTTCATTTCTGTAGTGCACCAATTTTCTGTTTTCAGCATGTTCCTGTGCAGAGAAAACATCTCACAATAAGTATACATTCTAACACATTATCAAACTACCATTAAATAAAAACTTTTCAATCAGGTGAATGTCCATTATTAATCAGTGCAAGTGGATGATGGGGCCGGATTTTCACAATGAAAGAGTCCCCCCAAGCCCTACCACTTGCTTTTGTCCATGCCATTTCCCTGTCCTGTCACTGAAACTGCAGAGCAGGAGCTCAGGGAACAGGTATTTCTGCTTTAGTTCCTGTGCAGGGCCCAAAGTCCCTTCCAGTGCTCCCTTGCTGTTGAGAGGCCCCATTTGGCGATATCATGCTTCATCTTTCCTCTGAGGGTTGCAAGGATCCTCTCCTCCAGCTTCCTCGCTCCCCATTCTGTGTTGTGCTAGATGAGAGTGTTCCTTGCGTTCCACATCTCTTGTTTTGTTAGGGACACCAGTAGCCAAAGCAAATACTGTGTCCCCTTGTCCAGTCCAGTCGGTGCCAGATCCCCAGAAGGATGCACTGGTAACTGAGCACCGCTTTGGCGAAGGGGAAGCTCCAGAACATGTGCTCCTACGTCTCCTTGAAGAAACATGTATCCCGGGGTCAATGCGGATTCCTGGAGAGCGAGTGTCTGTATAGAACCTCTCTGGTTGTAAGACTCTGGTGCACTGCCATCCAGTTTAGGTCCTTCAACTTGTTATTTAATTCTTTGGCTGCGTCCTTTCCCTGACTCACAGCCTTTCATCAGCAACCAGTTGCCCCTTACCTTTTTGTACAGGGCTCTGTGGTTGGTGCAGAGCTCTGGCTGTCTCATGGCCTTGTACCTCCTTCTCCACTTGACAACGTGGGTGTAGGTCTCTGGTTGCTTTTCTGCTTTGAGCCCAGCATTTGTCCACTGTGTTTGACCAGGTGCTTAATGGGATGGAGAGCCAGTCTAACAAAGTACTGGTACTTGTGGCTGATGGGCTCCTGCAGAGCCCGACAGAGGTTGCAGAAAAAGATGCAGTCGTGTTTCAGGGGGGAATGCGCCATGTCTCTGCCCCCTTCCTCGACTGGCTGGCACATCTGGTTCCTTGTGATGTACTTGTACCTGCTGCCCAAGACAAACTTGTAAACCATCCCTTGCAGCATTTGTCTGAGCATGGCCGGCAGTGGGTACACCACAGCCAGGTAAAGCAAAGCTGGGACTCAGCTCCATTTCTTGAATTTGGAGGAGGATTCCCACCCTGGAAGACTGCACTCCTCCTACTCTCCAGCATGATTCTCCCTTGGTCCATGCCTTGGAGAATGTCAGCTTGTCGCTTTCTTCCCTCAGGTGGACTTCTCGTAAGAAACATACAGAGAATGGCATGGAGGCCAGGTAGTGAAAGCCTGCCTATCTTTTCACTCAGTCTGTTAGCCCCCCTGACATCGGTGGTAAGAAAGTTAAACTTCAGTGTCATGGTGGATCAAGTGAATGTTTAACTCCTTTCATTAGGAGACTGGGGGGAGTACAACTGGGCTCCCTCCAGGTATTGCCGGCAACTGAAAATAGAAAATGCTGGTCAGGTTTAACCCTGCCATCATTTCCACCTCAAGGGTGGCCCCGCAGTCATCCTCATCTGTAGCACCATCTCAGGAAGGCCATCGATGCCACCATCTCAGGAAGGCTCCTTTCTTCCTCATAACTCTGAGGCACCTCATTTACCTCCTCTGGCTCTTTCAGGGCCTCTGAGGAAGGTGATTCTGTTTCCCAGAGTTCCTGGAAACAGTTCTCTCTGAGGATTTTTTTTCTTTTGACCCTCTGATGGAGGGTTAGACCTGCATCTCTTCTCCCCCTTCCTCTTTGCCTTCTTCGTGGGGGTTATCCAGGGGCCTCCCTCTTATTCCTCTGTTTTGTCCATTGTTGTGGAGGGTGGTGGTGTGGCTTCTGTTTTCTTTGGTGTCTTTAGGGGAGGAGGGGATTTCTCCTCTCCTGTTTTCTGTGCTCCAGCTGCTGGAGCCGGCTTGCTGCCTCTGACCAACTGTTCAAAGGTTGGCTTGAACACAGGTGTCTCTAAGTCCCATAACCATTGGACTTTTAAGTGGTTTTGTAGTCCTTGGCTGTGAAGTAAGAGACAAGATGTAAAAAGGGTTAATAACTTAAGTCAGTTCTGCCTGAAAATTAGACTTCTAAGCAACAGGGGTTTATGGCAGGAAAGGGGGTTAACTGATAAGGATTCCAGATGCGAGCAAGGAACCCCCTGGGGGCATAATCTTAAACTGACCATTTGGCCAGGGCCTCTTAACTGGCCAAATACCATGACCCCCCCCCCCCCTTACCATAACACCGAATGACGTCCAAAGCAGCAAGGAAGGACTATATAACCTAAAAGTTTTTTCCGGCACATCGAACAATACTTCGGTTTTGTTGTTTCTTGCAGGAAACAAGACTTCGGCTTTATTGTTCCTTGCATGCAATAAACTCATCTGTTTTACTTCATCTCGGGATCCAGAACCTTATTCTTTCTGTTACAACAAATTTGACGTAGTCGGCGGATGCTCCAAAAGGCGCAGAACTTCCCATCGGCAGGAGAGACGGTCAGCGCTCACATTACTAAGAGGTAAGGACTCCTCTTTTTAAAAAAAAAAAGTCCCGACTCTCTCTGACCGATTGGGAAGTCTCTGCTCCCTGCGAGAATCGCCCGAGATGACAAAGTAAATGTGAGTTCCTGAATTCCTCTGGCCCGGGGAAGACACCAGTGTATGTAATGGGTGGTTTGCTGTTAGCCCAGAATTTGGTCTGGCAGGCGGTCCGCGGTATTGTGTACAGGCGTTCGAAGCTGGTGTATGCCTTAATTGCGCGTGGAGTTTTTGAACAGGTTTTGGACCTTTACCGCGAAGTTCAGGACTGGTGTGGGCCTTAATTGCGCCCGGAGTTCTGAAGTTCAGGACTGGTGTGGGCCTTAATTGCGCCCGGAGTTCTGAGGCTCAGGATCGGTGTGGGCCTTAATTGTGCCCGGGGTTCTGGAGCTGAGTGGTGCATTAAATGCACGTATAATCCAGGATTGGTGTGGGCCTTAATTGTGCCCGGGGTCCTGAGATTAGCTACGCCTTGATCGTGCACGGATTGGCGTGGCGTGGTTTTTTGTTTTAAAGGAAACAGAAGTAGAAGATATATATATATATATGTTTTTGGTGTTTTCCTTGTTTGTGAATACATATACACATGCACAACACTAACATAAACACACCTCATAATAAAAGAGCAAAGCATTAAGTAGCACGATTTAAAGGACGTTGAGACCCGAGAATCGCCCTGATTGAGCTCAGTGTGTAAGTCCACCCCGGGGCAAAAGCAGCTATGCTGGCGTTCTGGGGATGGTGAATTACTGATCAGGAAAGGGGGTTTTTGAAGTCTCGTTCCTTACCTGTGAACAGTGCGGTGTAAGTCCTCTCTAAAGTCTCTGAGAGGCATTTAGATCTGAAGGTAACAGACGCCCTTACCTGAATGAGTGCAGTAATGCACAGGTTTTTACAAGTGAAAGCATCCCCCTACTGAATAAGCTGTTACCTCACACACGACAAAAGTAAACTCTTAAAGAGACCGAACATGTGTGCTAACTGATGGTTTGAGAAAGTGGTGGAAGGGTCCGTTTATATATCGGAAAAGTGCAAGTTGACGGAAAAAAAGGAGAAAAATATGCGAAAAGTTGAGTTTGTCAGAGGGAGTTTGGGGCGAAGATGCCTGTAAAGAAAGCATATGAGTATTGATTGGCAAAAGCGCAAGCATGTAGCTCCCACCCTGGTGCACGGCCGGCACCAGTGGTGGCAGATACATGAGAGAAAAGAAAAGAAAGAAACTGGAATGTGACTTCTTAAAAGTGTGTTTACGGGAAAAACAAAAATCCCAAAGAAAAGATACTTTACTCGCTACGAAAGAGTATGAACAAAAGCGAAAAGAGGCAGTACAGGAGAATCAGAAACTAAAGGAAGAATTAGTTCCTGGTCGCACTCCACTAGTTAATGTGTTACAACCGTCAACTAAATTATATCTTGCTCTCCCATAGGGGAACAGACAGGCAGGAAATGAAAATAATTGGGATCAACTCCCACAGTGACCATATGGAGACGGGGGGTCCGAGTGGGATGACACCTGGTACGAGTGTAATAGAGACAGGACTCCCTTCTTAAAGGGAGGGCAACCGCAGATCTGTACTGTACTCTCACCCGAAGTGGGAAAGGACTTGATGTAGCGGGGGCTGGTGCTGTTGATGACAGCCTCACTCTAAATGTCTCGCACCCCGTCGAGGGGGTCCGCACTCGCACCTATCTTCCCTGATTCCCCCATACGATCAAATCCAAAACCGGAAGATATTGACCGGTGGGCTAAAGTACCGCACCCGAAATTAGGAATGCAGCGAACCTGGAGTGCGCTTCAGGAATTAAAAGGATTCATGTAGAAGTGAAACAAGAATACAGCACATTGTAGTACGAAGAGAAAAACATATTCTCGATGTGTATGTGTGTTTTATGAATTTGTGTGCAGGCATGTATGTGTGTAACTGTGAGTTTTGGTATACTAAATGACGGTGCGAGTGTGTTTAGCCAGCGGGACTGGCTAGAGACGTAACTAAAGAGACTTGACGAAAATCAACTTAAGGAGATTGGAAAATATAAGAGCGTCTGAAACGTATAAGTACAGTACAGGTGGACGTAAAAGTAGTTAGATAAACAGTTTTTGTATTTTTATACAATTAGTTGTAATAGTGGAAACAATTTGGATTTATTCGAATGTCTCGAAACCAGACATGCTGAAATGCTGTAGGTTTAGAATCGAGACTGGGGAGAATAACGTCTTGTGAGAAGATCTGTTTACCTAACGATTAGATCCTGTAAATCCCTTGTAGCCTCCCTAAGTCTGTCCCAGTCCAGTGGATAAAAAGGTACTGTTAATGGAGTGTTGGTTTTTCTGTTAGGGGATTCTGGAGCACTACTGTCATGCTTGTTTCACTCCTCTGTTCAACAGTGTGCTATAGAGTAATGTATATGGGAAGACGGCAAGAGGCCACAGGAGTATTGGGGCAGCAAGTTTTACTTGCTGAGTACCAGATTTTAACATTCACGTGCACTTATCACACGAATGTGGGTGGTTTTATCCCAGATCTATTGGGTTGGAATATTATGCATTACAAAGAATGACTATCCAGAACAGGGTATCACGTGGCTTCAACTGACTGTGATCACTCAGTATGTTGATGGTATTCTGAGTGCTTCCCCTGACGAGGAAACCCACAAGTCTGAGTTGCTTCAGGTTTAGAGTGTCTAATATTAAGCAGTTATGATAAGGCCCTTTTGTGTCGAGCATTGTGTAATTTTAACAGGGCCTGGGTGCAATGTTTTTACGGGGTGAGCACAACTTTTAACAGATCTGCTTAAGGGGGGAGTGCAGTACAAGGACAAGATTGCCTAGGTTCCAGCAGCAAAAGCCGCCTGTAATAATTTGAAACAAGCTCTCTTACAGGTGCTGAGACTGGGGTTTCCTCAGATGGATCAACCATTCCTTTGTATGTAAGTGTGGACAAAGGGTTCTGGGCAGCTGTGCTGACACAGGAGCATGGAGGTAGGCACTATTATACCATTAGATACTGTAGTCAAAGGGTGGGGGACCGTGAAAATTTAAGAAAATGTAATACTGTTTACTGATGGGTCCTCTTTGATGCATGAGGGAGAACAGAGAACAGGCTGAGCCGTTACAACAGAATTTGAGGTGCTAACAATCGGAAAATGCCCCTCCACTGCCTCAGCGCAGCAAGCCAGTTAAGAGCACTGATGGAAGATTGTAAAAAGAAAGATGTTAAAGGGTTACTGTATATGTATATAATGTATGTATTTGTTGCATGTAGGCCACAATTCTGGATGGCTATGGAGAAATAGGATTCTCTCACAACGGCAGGGACTCCAGTTAAGAATACTGGGCTTGTCTCTGAACTGATTTGTAGTTTTACAGCTGCCGACAGAAGCAGCTTGAGTAAGGTGTAAATAACACAATAAATAAAGAATTCCAGTAACTCAAGGTAACAACCATGCAGATGCAGATGCCAGACGAGCGGCACTGGGAGAGCGGGAGTCTGAGACCCCTGTGAAACCTCTATTGGGGAAAGGGGAGAATTCAGGTTGAGGGCTCTAATAGATGTTTAATAGTGGTTAGAAAAAATGTGTAAAGAATGTGGGGTTGTATAATGATGGGATGTGGGCTGGCGCATACCCAAGTGTATGACAAAGATGATCCCATGGTACGGACTGCCCTGCCCCTTGGATACTGATCTAGGGGCATACTACACTGGGAAGGTGTGCCAGGCTGTAATTGCCTCACCAGGGGTAAGTTGGAAGTCACATTGACCCCATCACCCACAGTCTGAAAGACCAACTAAGGAAATATCAACTGAAGGAACACCGTGGGTAGATGCTCTACCTGCAGTCCTGTGTGGTTTGCGGGCTGGAGCAAACGGAACTGTGAGACTTAGCCCATTTGAGATCGTCACGGGCAGCCAAAGAAACTCCCTGGAGGCCAAGTTTGGCTAACGCACTGATGAATTTACTAACTCTCTATTAAAGCATTGTAGGTTTGTTAACTGAAGCGGTGCACAGGGCTCGTGAACAGGTGCTGGACGCTTGGGGACCTCCAGTAGAGGGGAGACACGACCGGATACCTGGCGAGTGGGTGTAGGTGAAGAAGAGATACCCTTCCAGATGTTGCAATCCTGCTGGGAGGGACCATATCAAGTGCCACTAACTACTGATTGTGCCATCTGAGTGACAGGATGAGATCGCTGGATCCGCGCATCGCACTTTCACCGACCCACGGCACCAGAGACTGAGTGAACAGAAAGAAGGATGTTGTTACCATTTCTGTGTCTGATGCTTCCTAAGACCAACAGTGTGCTTGTTAGGCCTGAGGAGCATTACTGGGGATATGGTATCAATACATTCCGGGTGTTGGCATATCTATCAGCCAAAAAAATTATAATCGGAGTTGGGTCAATATTGCTATTCCAAGATCCTGACGATAGATCTCCACATGGCTGAGGTCTGTGTTTGGGTCCTGGGGTAGGACTTTATGTATTTGTAGGATTAGGATTGTTTTATGTGTATAATTGTAACTATCACTTGTACAAAAACATCAATAACATCTTGTTGTAACCGTGGAATGCACAATGTCATGGTAATCCATGCCTGTACATCTAAAAAGGAAAGATCCGCCCTGACATTGTATGTGTAAAAATAGGCAGTCCTGACGTATGTCATATTTTATAAGGGGGGAATGAAGTAAGAGACAAGATGTAAAAAGGGTTAATAACTTAAGTCAGTTCTGCCTGAAAATTAGACTTCTAAGCAACAGGGGTTTATGGCAGGAAAGGAGGTTAACTGATAAGGTGTCCTGGTTAACAGAAGTATCCTCTGTCTCCCTCAATGGAGAACTGCCCTGGTGGGTGGTGGAGTTTGTCGGTGGTGTTCAGGTTGTCCCTCAGCATAACCAGGTACTAGTATTTGACTAGTATTTGACACTGAACTCATCCCCCACATTCTGGGGCTGGGATATTACCTTCACGTGCCATTTCAGGAATGCTGTAACCCAGTGGTTCTCAAACTTTTTGGACCAAGTCCACCCCTGATCAAACCAAAGCTTCCAAGTACCACCTACAAGTCATCTTCTCATAGGAACCCCAGAAATTCTCAATGACCAACATGAGCACACGTGCGTGCACACACTCACATACACATATAATAAATATTATAATAATAAACTTTATTTGATATAGCGCCTTGAAAGGTGGCTTCTCACAGCGCTTTACAGAAAAAAAACAAGAACAACAACAAATAAAAATAAACAATAAAAAAGCACCATTTCAGTGAGAGGTGTGAGCCTGTTTAGTCGAGCAAAGCAGATGTGAATTCATGTTTTGAGCCTTGATACAATTCACAACAGAGTCTAACAGATTTTAAATGGTCAGGGATTTTCTTGACAGCAAAGGTCTCGCGGTGGATTTTGCAATGTGTCCATTCATTTCTGGTGCATCCTCTCTAATTCGTGTAACTACACCGCTGTGTCAGCTTGTCATCTCTCTAGCATCTTCTGTACAAACTCCGACACATTTTATCCAGTCGATGCCATTCTCTTCGATAAATTCATTCAGAAGCTGAAATATGTGCTCTCCTGTAGTTCCTGTTGGTAGCGGTTTACAGAACTGAAAGTCCTCATGGGACGTACCCTCAAACTCGTACAGTATCTAACATAAACAAGCAAATTGGCCAAATCAACTACAGACTCATCTAATTGCAGTGAAAAACATCTGCTCATCTTAACGCGCTCTACCAGTGTACTTTTTATATTATCCGCCATTTCAGTAATTCTGAGTGACTGTGTCTTACAAAGGGGGCAGCAGGTCGAACTGTTTAGCAGCTTTTTCTCCACACATAATAGGTGTCAGCTCTTTTGCCAACGGTAAATAAGGTTCTTTAAAAATACTGTGGGGCTTACCTGCTTTAGCAATCCGCAAGCTTGCATTTTTCCCCGTTTCCATTTCAGGAGTCTGTCTTAGAAGTTAAAATAAACTTTTATTGCATGCGCATGGGAGCGAAACACAGAGATGCTCGGTGTGTTTTTCTCAAATTAACCTAGAACAGTTCTTAAATATTTTTCTGTTATATATCACGCTTTCCTGAGGTCACAAGATTGGCAGCGTTCTTAGCATGCATTTCTATGCATTCCTGTATTTACAACATTGGCATTGTTCCAAAATCACACACATTCTCCTACCTCTCTATTTGCTGGAGATAAGTTTTGTTTTTTAAATACAATTGGTCATTTACGTTCATAACACGCATTCCTATAGAATGGAATAGAATAACATTGTATCTCTGTGTCCACTCAAGTATTAGCGCGCACTGTATCGTAGTACATAGGCTGCGTATTCGACACATCTTAAAATAGAAATTATGAAAACCCGTCCAGATTTTTCAGCGCACACAACAAAGTTCCAGGGTCATATGGCGTACCAGCTGGCTGCACTCCGCGTACCACTCCTGGTACGCGTACCACACTTTGACAACCACTGCTGTAACTAGCTCCATTGGCATGTAGTGGTTTTGCATAAGGAGCATGATGGTCCTCTGTTTCTCCTTCAGCATAAGTTCCACCCTGAAATCACAAAGTGAAGACTTAGAATTTAGCTCTCTTCATTTATTGGTTACCTTTTTTAAACTTTGTCTGAAGCCAGGAACGCCTCCATGTACAGTATCCCTCTGATCCACTCTCCCAGAAGCAGAAGATTTCCCCTATCATGAGTTTAAGCAGTTCTCAAAGGAGAGTCACTATAAAGCAGTAATGTGTTAACACTCTTCTTCCAGTGGAATCAGATTGTGTTTCTAGTACTTGCCATTCCTGCAGAAGGAAGCACACACCAGGCTCCAAGGAAGCTAAGAAGATAAGGAAACAGCCCTGGCCTTGATCTGCTTGGGGTTATCACAAACTGGGTTCAGGCACAGTGAAAAGTGCAGAGCGAGTGCCTTTGCTGGTCTCAAGGAGGGAGATGAGTGCTGCAGGCAAGCCACACACACTCATGCCCATTCAAGGGGCAGTAGAGGCAGAGAAAGGAGGGAGTGGATAGCGCTTCCGAGCCTCAAGGAGACAGCAAGTGCTGCAGGCAAGCCATGAGCACCTACTCCAAGCCTAGAGGCCAGGGACGCAGAGAGAGAAGCGAGAGCAGAGGAAATTGCTGGTTCCCACTCAGCTGCTGCTTGCCTTAAACACGATGGACTCAACCCAGAGCGATACCAGTTCAAGGACTCTTCGGGAGTCTTTGATTACCTTCTAGACCTTTTAGAAAGCAATGCTCTGGTCAAGCCACATGCACTTGATCTTAGGCTAAAAGGTGAATGAAGTCAAGGTGCAGGTTTGCTCTTGTGATTACTGTATCTGTGTGACGGGACCAGGTCATATTGTTGGTAATGTGAAAGCCCAGAAACCTGAAGCTGTTGACCATTTCCACAGCTGTAATTATGGACTGCATGAATTAATTATTTAATGTAATTTATCATAAAAATAAGGCTTCAGAAAAACTAAGAAAAAAAAAATAAATTCAAATAATGATAATAAATATCTGGGCACCATGTCTGAAACACTGATGTCATTGTAAAAACAAATCCCAGCAGTGCTTATCTGATCTGAGAAAACTGAGATACTTTGAAGTCCATAATTTAAAACATTTTATAGCTCTTTTACCAAACGCATCTAACCTTTTCTTTCATTTGATGATTCATTTAACTTAATGTTGTAAACCTCAGCTCTAAAATCGTTGGGGAGTCTTTAAAACCCCTGACACATCTGACACAACAGAATTTAGGAATCTTGCCTTCAGGAAGATATTTCTGCTGCCACAATTCATAACAAATACAATGAAATTTAGCTTTGTTCCAGAGGACATCAGGCTGGATAATAATGACTGTAAAGAAGATATGATGTCTAATGAACAGAGCACCCCATCAAATGTGCATATAGTTTAATACCTTCTTTAATACTACACTGTTCCTTCCAAACACGTTTATGGTCCATTTGTTGTTTTTATTTACTGATGCAGCCATTCAAAGTGCGAAGTACAAACCCGTACCACACGCAACTACCTACATCATACCGTGGTACGTGATTGGCTGGCCAAAATGACCAACAGGGGCACTCGTGGTGCATTGGTCGGTAGTGAAAAGATTTAAGCATTTAATCTCTTTACTGTGCATGTTTTAATCCACTTAGTATTGGATATTTATGTGGAATTTTAAAACTAATGGGAAATTTTAGTAGCTGAGCAGAAAAAGAAGAGGAGCATAATGTGTATGACGATCATAAACTATATTAAGTTAGGAACATAAACATATTATGTACACTGTATATGGCTGGTATCGGTAGTTTATAGAAAAAATACACACCAGTTGTAGGAAACGTTTTTATATGCCCCTTGTGACTATATTAAGTTTATATACTTTGTAAAAAGTAATAATGTTTTAATCTCTTCTGCGAATACACTCGTTATCACAGTAAACAAAAGCATACTTTTAGAATTTGATTAATAGGGAATATAATATGGAATAGCGTATCTAAAGAAATCAATAACAATATAATTAGATTGATGTACTGTAGCTCAAATTATCACAGTAGTATGCTGTCTTTGGACATGTCTGCTTCAGTTTCACTCCTTTACACATGATTACGTCTGTGGTGTGATGGCTTAAGCATGTGCCTTATATGCCAGGGGTAAGCAATTCAAGCCTAGCTGTTGCCATGAGTTTTCTTTTAACAAACATTTATTTGAAAAACTTAAATAGCAAATATTATGGACACTATATTGACATTTTGTTTATATTTCTAAATATCACAACATGTTAGAAGGTAAGTCATTTATTAATAACAAATAATAATTTCAAACTATATAAGGACGTATCTAAAGAAATAAATAATGATATAATTGTATTCATATACTATCTAGCAGAATAAAATGAAGAGTTAGTTAATGCGACATGGAAGATTGTATTAATAATGTAAAGCTTTCAGGTTCATGTGGGAATGCACCCTACCAGCTGAGGAATTGAACCTGGTCCTCCATCACTCAACAGGGAAGCCAGTCAAGCTACAGTGAGATCTGCCCTCAACCCTGATGGACCAGGTCCCTCCTATTCATGTGAAAGGCAGTGACGTCACCGTGCTGGCAAGCCCTCAGTCACCTGAGCAGCGGATGCACTGCATCAGAGAGAGTCAGAATAGCTTCTGGGAAATACATTTTTCCTGCATCAAAGTTTAACTCTTTTAGAGCGCCCTACATTACAAACTCCAAGCGTTTCGTTTTGAGCTGAAGACCCTTGCACCTGAAGAAGACTTTACAGCCAAAAAGTTGTGTTTTCTCTCTTCCCTCTTCAGTATGGAATAAACCTATTACTTGTTCCTTTGCAGACTACGCAGGCTGACGCAGCCACCCACCTGAAGTAGTGTTGTACAGTGATAATAGACGTGGGTAATGTCATCCCCATTAAACAATGTGCTTATCGCGCAAATCCAGCTAAACTAAAAATTAGACACAAGAAGAGTATTATTGGACAATGTTGTGAGGGTCTGGCAGAATTTCTCTGTAAACTGACGTGTTAGAGAGGAGACTCATATCACCTCTTTTTACACTTGTAAAAAGAACATTCCACTCAGTGGGCGATGCACTGTTATCTCAATCACCTGCTATTTCATTTTACACCATGGGAAGAAAGGAGAATGTAATTGTACTGTATCTGTACCGAATGTGTGTCGTGTTTACAAAATTAAAGTGTTTAAAATGTATAACTAAAATGAAAAAAAATCTTACAGCTTACAGAAAGATTCTAAGATGATCACGAGGAAGTGTATTGCATGTCTAATGGTTTAATGTTCTATTTATTTTTCGGCACAGCCAGCTGGCCCGAACCACACAGACAACAGCTAGCCTGCTAGTGCACCACAACTCACACTCAACCCCATCACAGATCACAGATCAGTCCCAGTGTGTGAGATATTGCTGATTGATCTGTGTTTGATCTTTGATTTGAGCTTAAAAAGAGAGCTTATCTCTATTAATATAACTATCGAGTGGTATTAAATACAACCTTTTTGTATAGATGACACTTTTCTCAAATTTATTTAAAAAAAAATGATTACAATCTAATCTTTCCACGTTTGATCCCATGAGGAGATTTACATTGCAATGTCAGATTGTGAATCAATAATGGCATTTAATTAAACAGGAGTTTACAATTTAAATCAAAATGGGGGGTAATGGGGTTAGATAGAACCGGTTTAACAGCTCTTAAGCATAGTGTAGTTTTTGTTAACACAACTTTGACAGTGAAAACAAATTCTCAGAGTAGAATAGGCGAACCTTCCAATGAAAGACAGTCCTCTTTCACCCCACGGACAGACAGACAAATGTTTTCACCGCCTATTATTTGAGGCTGAGGTCCCTGCTAGCTATTCAGAGGGAAAGGCGGTGACATCCCCATGCTGGCAAGCATGTTCTTTAGATACACGATTCCATATTATAGTCCATGTTTAATCAAATTATAAAAGTATGCTTTTGTTTACTCTGATAACGAGAATTTTCAGTAGCATGCTCTGTTGTCATTGTCACTGTTTTCACAACCTTCAATTTATTAAACGTCTATTTTAGAGACAGCTTCTAGAGGCAAAATCTATGGATACTTTTCACTTGAGCTGTGAAACTTTTAGATTCTTTGGGTTCTTTATGCAGACCTCTCAACTGTAGGAGCACCCATGATTTAAAAGATTATTGTGAGAGTAGCTTCATGCATTCCACCTCATAGCACTTTACACTTAGTTTAAACTACTGAGTGAACTAGGTTTAATGCAGACAGCAAGGGGCAGTTCTTTAGCCGGGTGTGGCTCAACTACAACAACTGTCCAACTGTGTTTTTAATCATTTTACTTGGGCTTCTTTAAAAAAAAAGTAGGATAAGATCCTCACTCACACTTACTTGCAGCATTGTGGGTGCTGTAGTTTAAATGTTATTGGCTTGTGAACAGCATACCCTATCCCAGTGCATAGTGCCACATTGAATAAAAGCACGAGAAAAGAGATTCACAACGCAAAGCTGTGTCAGTCATCTGTGTAAAAAATCGGTTTGAACATCATGGGTTTTTAATAAGCTGCTGAGTGAAAAATAGGAATTTTCCTGCTGTCAGCAGTATTGTGTATTTAGTTGACCTTTACCTGAATCAAAACAGGACATCAACAGAATTCAAACTAAGCTTTATCCCATGTTTACAGTCTGGGTAATTGGAGACTGTGCTGTTCTGCTTCCTATGGTGATATACGGGTTTTTCACACGAAGCCGTATTGAACAGTATGTCTCACGTTGTGAACTTGTGTACACATCGGTCCTCCAGGGTTAGATGAAAAGCCGGAGGTTTACAAAAAGAGAATTAGCTCACTGATAGTTTTATGTAGAGGTTGTGAAAATTTTCACAAGTAGAGATCTTTAAAATGCGTTTGGTTTGAAGGTTTCCCTTGCAAAAATATGGACATAAGAATATTCGTGCGTGGTCAAACAAAATGGCTTAAAAACGACATAGCGAAGGCATTGAAAACATTCACAATGTACTTTGTACACACAGCAAGTGTTTTTGTAACTCTAGGAGGTTTCGTGAAAACGCTACAGGCATGCCAAAATCATTTTCAAACTTCAAGCTAACTTTATCCTGGTCTTCACAGACTTCCTTCTTTGAACTCAACTGTGGTTCAGTAAATTTTATACAGTTTATCACCATCTGCAATGCTTCTAGTTTAGCAGGGTTTGTGCAATAAGCACATTGTTTAATGGGGATGACATTACCCACGTCTACAGTATATCACTGTATGACACAGGTTTGAGTCGGAGTGTCTGTTAATAAAATAGAGCGCCTTCCAATACATATAACTACTGCATGATTTCTTTATCTGTTTCAGCTAAATGAGGAAAATTAAATCAGTCAGAATCTCGTAGTGCCATTTGTAGAAATAACCCTTCTTCCCTCCTTTTTTTAACTTAAAGATTTTCCCAAAGAAATCCTTAATCACAAAACCATCACTTAATTTATCAAGATACACAAATTCACACCAGAGCCAACAACAACTTATAATAGTGGACTATTTTATGTATTCACATACATAAACAAACCAAAACTAATACTCATCATGATCATGCTTTGAACCATCGGGTGCAGCGCTTTGTCCATTACCACTACAAGGACAATAATTTCTTTTTAAAATGTTAAAATGTTTCCAAAATGTCCACCTGTAATATTTTAGCTGCTTAGTTCCACAATTTCATATTCATATAACTATCAAGTGATGTTAAATCACTACAGAATTTAACAGCATTTAACTTTTTACAATAACAGCAAGTGGTGTTATTACGTATTCTTAGAAAAGGATAAAACGTTATAACTTTTTATGAAGTACAGAATATAAGCTTAATAATGTTAGAACAAGCACGTTAAAACCAGAGCCCATGTAAATTACCAAGTTAAAGACTTTGATACATAAAATATTTATGTTTAATTAAAATATTTATGATAAAGGGGAAAGGTTGTGTACTTTTGTCCAACTGAGCAATCTTGCTTTTATAAAATATAGCAACCTTTTAATGTTTAATGATTAACATGCTGTAGTACACAGTTTACAATTAAAAGTCTAAAGAGTATTAAAGTATTAAAGTAAAACTTAAATTCTTAATTGGAAAAAAATTGTCCCTCAGCAGTGATCGGGATTCAAAACCGGGTCTTTTCTGGCGACAGCTCAAATGCTATGCATGAGAGGTTAAGCTTTATTAGCTCCAACTTGCAGTGATTCCAGATACTATTATCATAGCTGCAGTATTATGTGGTAGGACGTGAATGATGCGTTATGATGCGACACACCCACCGAGTTGTACCTCAGTGTACCTCACTCATTTTGAATGGCTGCATCTGTATATATATACTTTTTTGTTCTTAGCAATATTTTATTTTTTTATTGTTATGTGTTGTTGTAACGGAACAGTTCTTTCCAGACCCTATGCGGATGACAAAATCTGGGGTGGAGTGAGGAAACACTAGGAAAAAGTCATGCAGGATTCAGGAATGTATACAAGGGGGGCATGTCCAAAGTGCGCAGGTGTCCAGGGGGGTGAGTCTGGGGCAAACAATCCAAGGATGAGACGAGCTGAAAATCCAAAAGACAGGGCAAAAGTCCAAAAGCCAGGCGATCCATACGAGACAGACGGGTTAAAAATAGGAACCGGGTCAGAACCGGCGGGGGGAACGGAAACTTAAAAACATGACGGAGCCAGACGAATACAGGTCCCGGGCTCGCACTATATGAGAATCAGATGCAGAGCCCCGAACTGAGTGAGTGTCTGGCTTTTAAGTGGGACGGGAAGGAGGCTGGAACAAGGGGCAGGTGCACAAAATTAGGTCCAAAGTGAAAGAGCCAGAGGGCCCTTAAGGAGGAGGGACTACAATCGTGACTACAATGTTAATACAAAATAATCAAAAGTCATCAATCTGAGTTTATACAGCTTTAAATTAATTAAAGTAATTTTACCTGTCAGAAACTATGAATCAGTCATTTTTTCAAAGTTGTGATTCTTATGCTCCATTTACTGTGGCAAGAAGATAAACTGGCTTTTAGATATAACCAGTGAAGCTGCTCTTAGAGAAATGTGCATAACTTGAATTCAATGGTCCAGGAAGAGTCTGGGTCTATAAAAGCATCTAAGTAGATTCCTGAAGCTGCACTGCACTTTTGGCTGAATGTGAGCAGAAATTGGGCTAGCTTTGGGTAACCTAGGGTGTTATTGGATTCCTGCATGTACAGTGCCTTGCGAAAGTATTCGGCCCCCTTGAACTTTTCAACCTTTTGCCACATTTCAGGCTTCAAACATAAAGATATAAATTTTTTATTTTATGTGAAGAATCACCAACAAGTGGGACACAATTGTGAAGTGGAACGAAATCTATTGGATTTTTGAAACTTTTTTAACTAATAAAAAAATGAAAAGTGGGGCGTGCAAAAGTATTCGGCCCCTTTACTTTCAGTGCAGCAAACTCACTCCAGAAGTTCAGCGAGGATCTCTGAATGATCCAATTTTGTCCTAAATGACTGATGGTGATAAATAGAATCCACCTGTGTGTAATCAAGTCTCTGTATAAATGCACCTGCTCTGTGATAGTCTCAAGGTTCTGTTGAAAGCGCAGAGAGCATCATGAAGACCAAGGAACACACCAGGCAGGTCCGTAATACTGTTGTGGAGAAGTTTAAAGCCGGATTTGGATACAAAAAGATTTCCCAAGCTTCAAACATCCCAAGGAGCACTGTGCAAGCGATCATCTTGAAATGGAAGGAGTATCAGACCACTGCAAATCTACCAAGACCTGGCCGTCCCTCTAAACTTTCAGCTCAGACAAGGAGAAGACTGATCAGAGATGCAGCCAAGAGGCCCATGATCACTCTGGATGAACTGCAGAGAACTACAGCTGAGGTGGGAGAGTCTGTCCATAGGACAACAATCAGTCTTACACTGCACAAATCTGGCCTTTATGGAAGAGTGGCAAGAAGAAAGCCATTTCTCAAAGATATCCATAAAAAGTCTCGTCTAAAGTTTGCCACAAGCCACCTGGGAGACACCCCAAACACGTGGAAGAAGGTGCTCTGGTCAGATGAAACCACAATCGAACTTTTTGGCCACAATGCAAAACGATATGTTTGGCGTAAAAGCAACACAGCTCATCACCCTCAACACACCATCCCCACTGTCAAACATGGTGGTGGCAGCATCATGGTTTGGGCCTGCTTTTCTTCAGCAGGGACAGGGAAGATGGTTAAAATTGAGGGGAAGATGGATGCAGCCAAATACAGGACCATTCTGGATGAAAACCTGTTGGAGTCTGCAAAAGACCTGAAACTGGGACGGAGATTTATCTTCCAACAAGACAATGATCCCAAACATACAGCAAAATCTACAAAGGAATGGTTCACAAATAAACGTATCCAGGTGTTTGAATGGCCAAGTCAAAGTCCAGACCTGAATCCAATCGAGAATCTGTGGAAAGAGCTGAAAACTGCTGTTCACAAACGCTCTCCATCCAACCTCACTGAGCTCGAGCTGTTTTGCAAGGAAGAATGGGCAAGAATTTCAGTCTCTCGATGTGCAAAACTGATAGAGACATACCCCAAGCGACTTGCAGCTGTAATCGCAGCAAAAGGTGGCTCTACAAAGTATTAACGCAAGGGGGCCGAATAATTTTGCACGCCCCACTTTTCATTTTTTTATTAGTTAAAAAAGTTTCAAAAATCCAATAGATTTCGTTCCACTTCACAATTGTGTCCCACTTGTTGGTGATTCTTCACATAAAATAAAAAATTTATATCTTTATGTTTGAAGCCTGAAATGTGGCAAAAGGTTGAAAAGTTCAAGGGGGCCGAATACTTTCGCAAGGCACTGTAAGTGACCCCTGTTACTTTCCAGATGTTTGTGAGATTGTGTCACTTTGCTTTTTCTGGTGAAAAATATTAAAAAGAAGACACATATTGTCTTCGTTGCCATCACACTAGTGCAAGAAAAATTGAGAAAGTGAAAATATTGAACTATTATTGTCAGTTCTACATTTGGATGTGTAACTGGTGTTTAAGACACTTCACATAACACACACAACTTACTTACTGAAGTGCACTTACATTTACAAATAGTAAATGTAAAATGCTCAAATGTTTGAACATTACAGTAGTATGGATCCTTGTGCATAACCGTGAAACCCACAGAATGCAGAGAAGCAAAGGGACAATCCAAAAGATGAGATCCAGAGGCTCGGTCAATACGGGAGGCAAAGGGTCCGATAACGAGAGATATCCGAAAGACAATCCAAAAGATGTGGTCAAAAGGCGGGAGCAAAGAGTTAGTAACAGGAGATCAGAAAAAAAGGCTTGGAAACGCACACTGGAGAATACTACAAGAGGCTTCTCAATAGTGAGAAAGGGTGGGTGTGAGAGGGAACCTTAAATACTGAAAAAGAAAGGGATGTGGTAGGATAATAGTAGGCTGGGAAAACGATTTTTAAAATTTAAAAAAAATAAATAAAAAATGAGATATAATGATGTGTTTCTGCTTAACTTAGACATTGCACGACTTTAAAACATATAAAAACAGGTTTCCAGAGTTAAAAACACTTTTTATGCACGAAAAATGGGTGATTTTTCTTCCTCGTGATCAGCTCAGAATCTTTGTTTACGCTGTAAGGTTTTTACTTCTTAATTAAATGTTTAAAATACATGAATTTCATAAAGACAACACACGTTTCGAAGAGAAAAAATCCCATTCTTTTCTCTTCCTGTTGTGTGAAACTGATCAGCAGGTCTTTTTTTCCCAATCAGAGGCTCTGAAAAAAGCGTACCGCCCACTGCACTCCGTCAGAGAGGGGCGCGGCACCGAGAGAGGGAGGAGGAGTGGAGCTCAGCAGTACAGAACGAATGTTCTGCTGCCTGGAGCGCTTATGGCAGCAATCGCGTCTGCATTTATAACTTAGTTTTTAAAATTAATCAAGCAATATGAAGCATCTCTTTTTACTTTTAAGTCACTTAATTATCATTAAGCACAGCTTTCTCACCACTTAGACTACTTTTTGATACCATCCTTAGACAAAGCAGAAACTTCTTGTTCTGTCTAATGACATTGCAAGTGGAAAGATTACAGATTTTAATCATCTTTAATTTTGTTACGTTATACATTTTAGAAATGTTTCATCCATACAAACACCACAAAACTATTCTCGATTGTATTTATGAATGGTATGTTACACTTAGTTTACTGTTTTAAAGACATCTAATTAAGAAAGTTAGGTGTTAGCATAAACTATTAGCAATCAATATTAAATTTAGCACTGTAATAAGTTGTTGCACTTTCCCCCGCATCTTGTAAAAATATATTTTCATTGTTCAAATATACATTAAATCTGACTATCATATAATAAGTTAAATACAAAACTAGAGAAAAAATAGGGTTTAATATAATTCAAAATATTTTGCTAACAATGTTAACTGTTTATAAATAATAAATTGTATTAACTAAAGAGTATGATGGCCCAGTTGTTAGTATGCTTTTTGTTTTGTTTCTTTTTCATAAATACAACAGTAGTACCTGATGTCTCAGTGGCTTTCAAAATTAAATTCTGCATGCAAACCTGTGAACTAGAAAGATAACTAAGATATCCATCCATTTATAATGGTGGCAAAGTGGTTAGCATTGCTATCTTGGAGCACTGGGGTCTTAGGTTCAATTCCTGCCATCCTGTGTGTGTGGGGTTTGCATGTTCTCTCTGTGTTACATGTTTTTTCTCCATATGTGTGATATGACTCCCTCTCGCACTCCAAAACATACTGGTAAGTTAATTGGTTTATGGGAAAACTGGCCCTGGTGTGTGTGTGTTTGTGTCTGTCTGTCCTGTGATGGACTGGCGCTATGTCCATGGTGTATTCTGCCTTGTATCCGTTGCTTACTGGGATAGGCTCCAAATCCTCTGTACTGGATAAAGAGATTAGAAATGGATGGAAGTAAAGGCACTGTGTGGATGGAACTATACACAGTGTTAGAAACCCACTATGAAATGGCAGCATCTCACTGAGAATAAAATATTCTGGCTTAAGGAAACAGCCTTTCCACCTCTCTTGCACATCAGTATCCATACCTAGTTATTTAAACAAATTGCCTCTAATTATAAACATCTTAATATGCTGGCTCTGTGGATCCGCATCAGCTATGTTTGCCCATTCCTTCAATTCATGTGCATCCAACACACAGTTCAATGCTAGCAACTACACACAATCTAAAATACAATCCTCATTTCAGCATCTATGCAAACATACAGTCTGTTAACTTCATCATCTTCATCAAAAGTATGCCTAACCCCATTAGGAAGTGTTCTTGTTATCAGTGTATTCCTCAGCTATCCCAAAATTATCTTCTTCTTACCAACATCTCTAGTCTTTCATCCTGCAATAACTCAGCCAACACATAAATCTCCAAAAGCTGCTTGTGTTAATTTCTTTAAATCACAAATATCATGTGTAAATACTGGCCATGTAATACTCTGCATTGTGGAATAATAGTTTATTTTAAAGGGAACTAGAGAAACTAAGAACTAGAGAAATCAAGAAAGGCTTTTTTTTCTAGAATTAATAAATGCACATCCTGTTCACTGGGGAAATTAAATCCACACTTAGCAATCTTCAATATGTTCAGAATATGACAGCGAGAATCCTATCAGGGATGCATTACACCTGTTTTCAAGTCCTTGCATTGGTTACCTATCAGGTTTTGAGTCAACTTCAAAATCCTCATCCTCATTCAGTACCTACAGTATATGGCTTATTATCTGTCTTCTCCCCACCTTTGTCCGTCTGACTCTGGTCTTCTAGCTGTCCTCAAGAACATCTACATTCTGTGGGTGACAGGGTCTTCTCTAGCTGCACCCCAGAGCTCTCAATTTGTATTCCCAGTGATATCAGTCACGTACCCTGAGTGCATTTAAATCTAACCTCAGAACCTTTCTTTTCAGAAGACTTAGTGTCTGTATCTGCTTCATTTTCTAATTTTGGTAGCACCTATAACTGCTTGTATTTCTTATATGTATTTACTTTGTAATCTGTGGTCCTTTTATCTGTTTTTATATCTACTGTATTGCTTTGAGATGCCACTTTTAAAGGTGATATATAAAATAAAGTTTTTTATTATTGTTATAGAGAAACATGATCAGATTTTCCCTGGTTCAGATAAAAAGATCTAAAGTATACTAGTTCGTCACTCTTCTCATTCCCTTTGCTAAATAACTTTTCATACTAATCTGATCAATCTAACTGCTTGTTTTCTGTGCTTTCTCTATCCTGCTAGATTTGCAATTATTCTGAAAATTTTCTTCTTGAAATATCTCATTTCTAAATACCTTTTTTCACTGTTAACATCTTGCAGCATCTCTGCAACAAAATATACACTTAGCTCAACCTGACAGTTCATCCTGCTACCAACATTGAATAAAAAAAAATCTTAAGATTTCTATATTTATGTCTTTATTTAGTGGTTTCATTAGTGACAAAGGCTAAACTTTCTTGGAAAAATGTATTTTATGTGTTGCGGAAAAAACTGACTTTCTTTAACAAAGTATGTTTACAAATCCTTTCACCTGGCAATCTACCTGAATGCCCAACTATCTGAGAAGCCCTCCATGAAACCATGGTTGCTATTAATTCATTTAGGGCTCATTGACAGAATTGCTGTTTTTTATGCATGCTAATTTTCTGATTCCTCACTCTGTTTCATGTTTATAGATAAGACTTTATTGATCACAAAGGGAAATTGATGTACATGTTCATGTACATGATGAACATGTTTGCATGTTCTTTTGTAACATACACCTTTTTGTGATTTTTTTGTATATCTAAGCAAGTGTTCCTGCATCCCTCTTCTGCACTATAGTCATGGCTTTTTTTCTGTTTGCTTATTTCAAAGCAACACCTGCTCCATTTCTAAAACTTTTTACTCATGTGCATTTTTGTATTTTTTACACCTCTAGCACTTTAACGTCCTGAATTTTCATTTGCCTTAATTTGTAGAATGAACTTGAGTTTTAGCCTAAAAAAGCTTAAGTTTTCACTATCTTTTGTTTCTTGTCCTACAACTGTTATTATTGATCACTGAATTATTGTACTTGAGATGACTTCATTCAGCCTTTCCTGAACGTCTATGACAGGCAGAGAGAGTGCTGTTTCTGGTGCGATCTTTTTTCAGCTGACATTTCACTCTTTTAAACGAACAAGAAATTAGATTGCTCATAAATCAGTTATTCTATATAAACACAGCGTAATTGCCCTCCGAAAATCCTCTTTTTCTTGTTCGTTTTAGAGACCTTGATCGAAACTGATTTTAGATGTCAGAAAGGATTTATCTTCTCTGTATTTCCTACATTGCTTTGTCGAGATTTTAACTTTATATCTAACTTTATATCTAGGCTCAGGTTTCAACTATAAATCGTACAGTAATTATTAGCAGTAAATACTGATGTTTTGCGCCCTCTTACCACAAAAATATATATGTTTTGTAGCTGGGATTAACTTTATTTCGTACGCATAGCTACTACGATTCGGACACGGAACAGTTAAAGATGGCGGCAAATCAGACACCCGGGGGGGGGGGGGGCGTCTTCTCGCCTCCATAAATAAATGCCAAATAGGAGTGGCTTAAGCGACATACACAGTCGTGTAACTGACAGTTTGAGGTAGCCTATCGTGTAAATTTCGCTTTGTTGCTGATAGGTTAAGCTTTCGAAACTCTGCCCCAAAGTCATGTGACTGATTTTTCGCCCTGTTTCGTTGGTTAAACGCAATGATCACAAGCACCACCATGGTAACTGGGATGTGTAGTTTTTAATTCCGTTTGAATTATAACTGTACGTACTGTCTTCATATTTGGCCAGGGCTTTAAAGAGAAGGCGCGCCAAAAAATTTCGATGCCGTCGTCTCCGCTTTAAAGGTACCCCCATGCTGGAAGAATTTGACCTCGGAATGTTTGCCCAGCGTAATAATAGGTTTGGGAGTGAGAATTTGTGGAATCTGGTGCCTGTGGGAATGTGATGGGTTCAATTAGGAAACAGTGGGTTTGGGAATGCAACGGCGTTTGCGAGGGAGAGTGAGGGGCATGACAGTATGTTGCTTTCTAGTGAGTAATAATTGTCTTTTAAACATAAAAGTCATCTTACTGGAGTAAAGGAATGGAAAACTAAATAAAAATGAATACGTGAATATTTTTTGCATAGGTTTCAATTTGGTAAATTATTAATGTGGTTCAAAATAATGCAAGAAATTGTATGTGGCTAATAAAGTGATCTTATAAATAAACTAGATGATTGTCTTGGTGAAATGTATCTGCTAAAGGCTGGACATACTGTACAAACATAAGACACTATTTTGACATTATCGTTTTTTTCATTAAATTCAGTATACAAGACACCTCTTGATTTATTCTTCTATTATCTCTTAGATTAATACACAATAATATTTTGCATACATAGAAAGGAAAATATAACATAACTTTTATTGCTAAGACTGTTACAGAAGATGGATTTTTGTTTTGTTTTGGTACAGATGCAAACATATTCCTATTCTATTAATCTATCCATCCAGTTTATAACAGTTAAAGGTGTACAGGGATACAGAGGACCTGGAACCTATTCTAGCAACCAATGGACTCAAGACAAGATACAAACTGTATTATACACCAGTCCATCGCAGGACTTACACACAAAAATGCACATGCCCAAATAAAGGCCAATTTTCCCAGAAGCCAGTGGTAGGAAACTGGAAGAAGCACATACAAACACGGGGAGAACATACAAACTCCATTAAGATAGGACCCCAGGAATTGAACCCAGGACTCCCGCGCTGCAAGGCAGCAAAGCTAACTGTGCCACACCTACTATATTGTAATGTTAGATAAAACAGGCAAAAAAATATATTGACTCAACCAGAATGAAAGCAATGACCACAACTATTTCTACTATGAGGAAAATAATTCAGGCAAAACATAAGCTTTTGCCACAATTACATTGAATAGGAAGCCTTTGGGAAGCTCCTGCCTCCATGAGTCACTTCACCAGTTGAGAGAATTGAGACAAGTTTTCAGGTAAAGCTTTAAAGCTAGGCTGCTTGGTCTTTCAGAAGAAAAAGGGAGAGAAGAAGAAAACAGCCTTTTGTGAGCAGTGAGAGACTGAGAAGGAGTCATTTATCTAATAGCTCAAATAAGAGCTTAGGTTTAATTGGTGATTTGATTATTTTGCCTGTACTATAAATTAAGGCTACTTATTTTGTACATTATGGTTGCATTTGTTAGTTTTCTTCAGATCCACCTATAAAAAGACCAGTCTCTATGATGCACAGACACCTGGTGTCATCACATTATTATTTTTTTAAAATGTAGTAATCTAGTTCATATTCCAGTGAAATGTTCTTATAAAACAGAAAAGCTAAGCATGACTTCCCTAATAAACAGTTATTGTGGCAAGTCTTCAGTTTGCCATTTTTGTCAATGCTAGTGTGACTTATTTTGCTTGGCTGTGACCTCCTTTACTGCATCTCTAGAATTCTATATGCTTTAACATTATTTTTACTATGACTTTAATTTTACTAGGATATCTTTTCAAAATAAATAATAATCTGATTATTGATAATATGAGTACAAATCACATGCTGCTAAAAGTCTGTAGTCACACAATGTTATGATTGCTTAACCTGATTAGTTGGGACAATATTTGTCTTGACTTAATCTTGCACAGTTAAGGTTTCAGTTGCCACAATCTTTATCTTATTTTGAAACTTTGTAATTGTTGCAGTTGTTGTATAATACCAGTAATCACAAGGAAATTAAAACATGTAATAGACCATTACTTACTAGAAGAAATGTCTCTCTGCATAAATCAATGTGTATTTACATTTAAAGTGATCTTTATTTGGGTCCAGTATGACCCTCATTAATAAAACAAGCTTACAAAAGGATCTGATGCTTCAATACCATATTATTTTCTCTCACTCTCTCATTACTGGTCAGCAAAATGGAAAAAGATGGATCTTCATTTAAATTGTCTTCAAACATTTTTGTACTAATGAAATGTCAGCATGAGAAAGCTAGGCAGTTTGCACTATTGAACAAAAAACAACCCCATTTGATATTCTCTGTCAAATGACAGGGGACGTTAGGTGTGGATCTTTACTGTAATATATTATGCACCTTATCTGAGAAACCTTATCTTTCATTTGACTTTCTTTGTTCATGCTCCTATCCGTTCCAAGTAGTTCTTAGCAATCTTGCATGGTTTTTTAATAGTTACAGACTATGATATCTCAGTTCAGTGAACTTCAAAGTCACATTGTTTCTGAACTCTGAATATTAAGTGATAAGCTACCCAAACAAAACATGAAGAATAAACTACAAAATAAACTCTATACTTCAGCCAATATTGCTGTTTAATTATTTATTCTTTTCACAAATGAAGTGATCTTTAAATGTATTTTATCCAATTTGCATATTACTGGAAAATTAGATTTACCTTATTGTTACGTTGGTACAGATCCCGCCTTCAAAAATGCACGAGGTACGCTGTGCTAAAACACGGTGGGCATGGGCAATATACCACATCATACTGTATGTTAATAGAAATATGATAATAGTATCTGGAAGCACCTTATAAAACTCCTAGGTGGAGCTAATAAAGCTTAACATCTCATGTACAGCATTTGAGCTGTCACCAGAAAACGCCCGCTTTCGAATCCTCACTACTCATGCACTACTGAGGGACAATTTTTTTTCCAGAATTAAAGTTGTATACTCTTTAGACTTTTAATAAGTTTAAACTATGTATTACAGCTTGTTAATCATTAAACATGAGAAAGTTGGTATATTTTATAAAAACAAGATTGCTCAGTTGGACAAAAGTACACAACCTTCCACCTTCATCATAAATATTTGAATTATACATAAATATTTTATGTTTCAAAGTCTAACTTGGTAACTTACATGGGTTCTGGTTTTAACGTGCTTGTTGTAACATTATTAAGCTTATATTCTGTACTTCATAAAAAGTTATAACGTTTTATCCTTTTCTAAGAATACATAGTAAGAAACACCACTTGCTGTTATTGTAAAAAGATAAATGTTGTGATTTAACATCGCTTGATAGTTATATAAATATGGAATCATATAACTCAGCAGCTAAAGTATCACAAGTGGACGTTTTGGAAACACCCTGACATTCGTTTCTTTAAAAAATATATATATATTGTCCTTGTATTGGTAATGAGGACTGTAATGTAGCGATCTGTGCCCAGGCGGTTCAAAGTGCTATCGGAGCATTACTTTCGGTTTATTTCTCATATAGCCGAATGCATAAAAATAGTCCACTATTATAGCTTGTTGTTGGCTCTGGCGTGATTTTGTGTATCTGGATAAATTAAGTGATGGTACTGTGATTAAGGATTTTTGTGCAAAACAAAGGAAGGAAGAAGGGTCATTTTTACAATATAGTACAATTAATCATGGGTGAAAGAGTCAAATTGATGCACATGTTTACAAAAAAAGTGTACTACTGTGATAATTTGAGAATATAATTATATCATTATTAATTTATTTAGATACGCAAATCCATATTATATTCCCTATTAATCAAATTCGAAAAAGTATGTGTTTCTTTTACCGTGATAATAATCACATGTATTCATAGAAAAGGTTAAAACATTATAACTTTTTTTTTAGTCAGAAGGAGCATGTAAAACCTTTTCCAAAATAACCACAGTATGCAACCGAATGAAAGACTTTGATGCTTAAAATGTTTATGAAGAGAGTGGAATACTGGTGTGTATTTTTTATTT
This sequence comes from Lepisosteus platostomus, assembly GCF_059453375.1. Taxonomy (NCBI): domain Eukaryota; kingdom Metazoa; phylum Chordata; class Actinopteri; order Semionotiformes; family Lepisosteidae; genus Lepisosteus; species Lepisosteus platostomus. The sequence goes on along the minus strand of NC_142612.1, from coordinate 46,149,194 downwards.
AAACTACTAATACCAGCCATTATACAGTTTACATAATATGTTCCTAGATTAATATCATTTATGACTTTCAGACCGTTATGCTCCTCTATTTTTTATTCTCAGCTACTAAAATTTCCCTTTAGTTGTAAAATTCCATATTAATATTCAATATTATGCGGATTTAAACATGCACAGAGTAAATGAAGCAATCGTTTCACTAACAACCAATGCACCACGGGTGCTGCCTGTCAGTCGTTTTGGCCAGCCAATCACATACTGCTGTATAACACGCTCAAATGTAGATAATTTTGCATGGTATGGGGTTTTACTGTGCATTTTGAATGGCTGCATCTGTACTAAAACAAATACAGATATGGTGCAATTCTACATATGCTACTAAAACAGCAATAATTTGTGTGAAGAAAATGAAGATTAAAATATGCATTACTATTCTTGGAAGTAGCAGATTAGTTCCTACAATCAGACTATTTATACCTGTCCAGCGGTAGTCTCAGACAAAGCACATTTTGTATTAAATATTAGTAAAAATCTAAATAGTAAATAATAAATTCAAATAAAGATATTTATCTCTAGGGTGCACTTGAATTTATTGTACTTACTGTGATATTTTTTATTTGTATTAATTTATTTTTCATTAAAACTATCCATATATTTCTGTTTACTCATCCCATAAATGTTCATTTATGCATAGAAAATTAGACCAAAACACTGTTCCATTAAAATGGAAATTACTGATATTTTGGATGGTTTCTATTGCAGGGTAGTAGTGAGAAACTTTTTGACAGGTGCCACGCCCCCCTTTTCAACTAACAAGAGACCATTATGTGTCAGATGTCTCGCCCACTTCTGAGCCAATGGTGTGTTGTTACGAGTTGTGATGTCCAGTCCCTGACTTCCTGAGTGGTCCGGTGCCTCTGGGTCCAAATGTCCACCACTGTGGACATTATATATTTATAAATATACGTATAGAAGTGCATATTAATGTCAAGGGTAGGAGATCATGACCGCAGCGGGTTTGAGCACACTATATTATATCCCTAAGGGTTACGGCAGAGTGGAGAGTCTGGCTAGAGCTGCGAGTTCCCGGGATGTGAGTGCAAGCCAAGGAAATGTGTCAGAATGGCTGGCCGATCAACTTGCTTATACACTGCATTAGCCGGCTCGCGCGAGATTTAAGAGAAACAGGACACTGGTGTCTGATATGGACTGGCAGTGGCAGGCTGACTTGGTGGACATGAGAGACTACAGCGAGTTCAATGACGTTTTCTGTTACATCTTAATATGTATAGACATGTTGTCTAAAAACGCTTGGGCTGTACCACTGAAAACCAAGTCTGGAGGGGCTGTGACAGAGGTTTTTTTGAAATATACTCCAAGGGTGTCTCCTGAAAAGCTACAAACAAACGAGGGAAAATAATTTCTTAACAGGACCTTCCAAAATTTTCTCAAACATGAGAATATTGAACATTTAGTTATGGCCAGCAATGTGAAGCCTAGTGTAGTAGAGTGGTTTAACGGAACTATGACCAGGTGGGTCTCGCCATTAATGTTTGTCTCCTAGGCGTTTCTGCTGTCATCTCAGCGGCCGGGGTGGCAGCTGACATCTCAGCTGGGGGTTTTAAAGTTTTGACAGATAGTCCCCGTGGAGTAGACTTGAGTTTTTCCCAGTAGCTCTCTGTTACCAGCATTGGCGAGTAAGGTCCCAGGCATGTTGATTTCCGCCATAGCCCCCATGAACACATCCTAGCCTTTGGCCTTTTTATTTGTCGACACCAACTGCTGCTGCGTTAGAGCTCTGACCAGATCAATAATGTGAGAGCCCTCAATGGGTAAACCCTTGTACACAAATTTTCTTTTTCAATCCAGGCTATTAACAGCTCATTGTGTGCCATAGTCTTTAACAATATCTCAGAATTTTTCCTGAACCTCTGAGACACACTCTAAAATATACCCAAATTCAGTGTCGGTCGATGGCTGTGGTTGTGACAATGTGGGTGATAGATCAGCGGGTGCATTTTCAGGTAGTACAACAGTTAAAGTCCCATTTTCAGAAGCCTCCTGGTGTACTAAGTTCAAATACTGCTGTAACACCTGACTATACAATTTCAGTTTTTCATTTTTGGTCAGATGTGAGTTTTGAAGAACGTCTCTCATTTCATCATCCAGCCTACGGGCTGTTGTTTTTCTTACCTCGTTCTTGTTGCCAGACCACTCTTGGAGCTGATCAAGCTTTTTGTGGGGTACAAGGTAAATTTTTTCAGAATGCTCCATTAATGGTTTTGTAGAAGCCCTGTAATCAACGTCACGGCAATACCCAACAATGTCCCAGTAAAACAACCGGACTGGTTAACCAAAAGTTTCTTTCTTTTAAGAGAAACATGCTTTCAAGTCTTTATAAGCTTACGCTCTCTCTTCAGGGTCCCAAACTGTTTTGCAGATAGTGGTATGTTCCCTCTCAAAGTGTTCAATGCAATTTCTGTGATTGTCTGAACAAGGTCATCGGCCCCATAGAAGAATAACTTTCTGCTGACGGAAGCCGGAGAGTCAAGTTTCTACAAATGTGTGAAGACATGTTGACGGACCGAAAGTGGTTTTTCACGTGAAACTGTGGCTATGAAATTATTTTTGAATACATAAGTCATGGGTACATCTGGAGGGAAAATACCTGTTCTCAATCAGTAGTCATCTGGTGTGTCTGCATTTAAATCCACCAGCAAGTAACCAAAAGATTTTTTAGTAGCGTCCTCGAATGCTTTCCAAAAAACATTTGGCCTTACAGGGGTACATCTGACAGGCCAGTGTAGTTTATCTCTAGGGTTTTTAAACAGCACCATGTTCTTTGAATTTAATACTATGGTTCTGCTTTTCGGGCCCTTACAAAACAAGTTTTGGACGATATACATAATGCTAAGGTTTCTGTGGTGTACGTATTTGATAAAAGCCTTTTCTATTTCATTATTTTCACCCACAGATTCCATCAAATCATCAAAAATAATCAAATTTACTTAATCAAGTGGCAGTAACTGATCGTCGGCAGACCTTCTATAAACTGAATATATGGAATTTTCACAAGCAACTCCAAATAAAGAGGGTTCCAGCACCTGTGAAACCAGCTGACATTTTCAGGTTTAGAAGTCATAACGACATCACCTCTCTCCAAGAGCTGTTTTATAAAACAACTTTTACCACAATCTGAATAAAATGCAGGAAAAGGGGTGCTTTAACCTGACATCCATCATATTAATATCTGTATGGCAGCAATGTAAAATATTCTTGCAGCTCCCGCTTGTTGTTCACCACTTTCTGCGTTTTCTTTAATGTCCTGGTCTCAATGCACCAGTCCTTTTTAACATCCACGATTCCCTGCTGCTGAATAGAAATGGGTTTAAATTCCCAGCCCTCATCATTGGGTTAACACCAAAGTCAAAAACCAAGCCCTGCAGACTCTCAAAGTTAACTTTTTTTGCGATTACTCACATTGAGCATAATACCTTTCACCTTTAAACAGGCTTTCCCCCCAGACAGCTTGTACCCACTTAGGCCCTGTTGCCACAAATATTTAGCACCTTTGCTAAACCAAAATATGCTTTCAATCTTCAAAGTTTTTGTAAATTATTCTGGAGTGACCCACTGGGTATTTTTTAGTTTAGTTCACAAATGGATACAGACTGGTGAAATCATAGTAATTCATTTTTTCACCAGGCTTCACTATGCCTATTTGTAATGCAAACAAATGGCGTTCATTCTTCCCCAAAAATACAAATCACGTGGTTGCAAGGGCTCTGCCAACAGTAGATGTTAGAAATTTCCGCAAGTCTCCATTTTCAACAAGCATGTCTCTGAACTTGTGCTCTCACAAAACACGTACGTTAAAAACTCTCAATTTCAGAAAATTATTTTTTTTACCATCGTCTTTCTGTACAACCAGCCAAAAGTAGTATTTGTCACTGGGTAAAAATAATTTTCACAGTAACAAACACTTCACCAGTGAAAAAAGCACCCATTGAACTCAAAAGCGCTCTGCACTCTGTCAATTACAGCACAACCATCCAGAAAATATGGTCCGACCTTAAACTTGCCAGGTATTGTTAATGGGTGTTGGATTTTAATGTGGTTTGTGTGTTTGATGTACATAAGCCACTGAATGCTGGGCATAGAAAATCATTTTTGATGGCGGTGGTAATTGTCTTGGGGCAGTAATCTGATCATCTCTTCCTGTAAAAACATAGGTATGCACATGGTCACAAACTGAAAGGGGTCAATGCACACCACGCGCATAGCCCCCGACTCAGTCACGCGTGTCTGTCTGGTCATGACCTCGTCTCTGAACCTGGCACAACCTTCTCTCAGAATTGCAACATGCTGCTTACAGTAACATTTCAGTTCATCCTACAAGTTAAAACACATTTCCCTTACATTCTTCATACCATTCCAAAATCTGAGCTTTCTCGCTAGGTAGCATATACAGAAGAACCCATTCAAAATGCATGGTACAAACCCATATCACACGCAACTACGCACAAGCCACCGCAATCTACCGCGGTAAGTGATTGGCTGGCCAAAATGACCGACAGGGGCAGTAGTGGTGCATTGGTCTGAAGTGAAAAGATTTAATCATTTAATCTCTTAACTGTGCACGTTTTAATCTGCTTAGTATTGAATATTTATATGGAATTTTCCCACTAAAGGAAAATTTTAGTAGCTGAGCGTAAAAAGAAGAGGAGCATAACGCATCTGAAGGTCATAAACGATATTAATTTAGGAACATAAACATATTACTGTATGTAAACTGTACTGTATATGGCTGGTCTTGGTCGTTTAAAGAAAAAATACACACCAGTCTTTCATTTCTCCCTAAACATTTTAAGCATCAAAGTGGTATGAAACGGTCCCCAAATATGCGATTGCTGTATAGAATGAATTTTAATTTAAAAAAATTATTTAACACGAAAATTAAGCTGTTTACGTTCCTCCGCCTGAGAATATAGTCACTCGTTGCCACACAGCCACAGGTAACTAGCAAAGAGAGGACATAAGCTAGCCAATATGATAAAGGAATAAAATTTTTTTTTTTATTTCTTTTGCACATTTATTTGAACATTTCCATCGATTGTACAAGCACTTGGAAACTGTCCAATCCCTAGTTAGTCTGCATTTTCTTTTATGATCCGGGCATTCTCCTGGTCCGGCGCTGGTCTGTGTCTTCTACGATATAATGCCGGCGATTTGTGTTATAAAGCTTGCCCCTACCCGAAGACTGTAAGGCACTCTGTGCACTTTGGGAAGCCTTGGAGGTAAGGGACGGGGTGCTGCACAAGGGGTGGCAGGTGCCCTCCAGCGGCGAGGTCACTGCTTGGCAGCCTCCAGCTGGCCGTGCACCGCTTGGAGAACTGTCCCACGGAGCAACCGCGACACCACAAACTGCCACCTGACCTTGCCACCAGAGGGCACCCGCCACCCCCGGCGCAGCACCCCGTCCCTCACCCCCACGTCAAGGCAACCACCCACTTGCTGCAACCAGTCCAACCCCAGGATACAGACCTCGTGGACTGGGGCAAGGTAGAAGGGGTGTTTCACCCTTGCAGCCCCAAAGTGCACGGTGAGCGCCCTGGGGGTCCGGCTGCCTCGGTGCCCGGCAGGACACGGTGACGATGAGGGCCTGGCAGGGTCTGCCCTCGGTGAGGCAGAGAAGGAATAAGCCCCGGCTGTAGCCATGGAAAACGGGCGATCTCCCCAGACTGTATGCCCATTTCACTGTTACCTGGATACCTCTTGGGGAATATCCTCTATATCCTCTTGGGGGGAATATCCTCTTGGGGGATATTCTAACAACAAGTGATTATAAGACGATCTGTCAAAGTGCAATGAAATACAATATGCTGGACAGTATGCTTCTCAAAGTGCTTTACGGGATAACAACAATAACATCAACAATTTTACAAGTCCTGGGAGGAAGAATATCATCGATATTAATAATAATAATAATAAACTTTATTTTATATAGCGCCTTTAAAGGTGGATTTTTTAAAAAAACAACTTTTTTTTAAATGCATTTGCATTGCTATGATTCATACAAGTGGTGGTGAATTTGGAGACAAAATGTATTTACATTGGGTTGCTGTAAGGGGAGCACTAATAACCCCAAAACTATACTTATTATTTCACAAGAGAATGCACCTGACAAGCTGGACAGTATGCTTCTCAAAGCGCTTTACAGGATAACAACAACAATAACAACGAAAATTTACAAGTTCTGGGAGGAAAAATATGATCAATATTAATAATAATAATAATAATAATAATAATAATAATAATAAACTTATATAAACTTTATATAGCACCTTTAAAGGTGGCTACTCAAAGCGCTTTACAGGATAACAACCAATGAAACAACAGTGGCTGGGATTGAAAATACCTGTTAAACCGGTTTGTTCACAAACAATGTACTGTAGACACAGAGACTCAGTAGCAATAGCAATTAGCAATATTAAAATAGCAATATTATGGACACAATTAACTTTTTTAAAAAAAAAATGACAGCTGGTTTTTGTTAACAGCTTGACACAAGTTTATCAGTGAAAAGACCACGGGCATTCTTCCTCCCCCCTACATTCTCAGAGTAGAATAGAATTTATTATTAGCACAATTTATTACAGTGCTAAATTTAATATCATTGATTACTAATAGTTTATGCTAACACCTAGCTTTCTTAACGTGAGAAGTACTACCGTAAGTAAGTACTGTACAGTAAGTATTTTTTGTACTTGCTGAACTGTACATAAGTACTACTACTGTAAGCAAAAAAAATGGGTTTTGGAGGGGGGGGTGTCTTTCGCTGGAAGACTTGCCCCCTTATACGTGTGAAACCGGTTGAATTCGTCACAGCCAGCACTCCCGCAGAAAGTGATGAAAACCGCACAGCGCCAGGCGAATGCACATTAATATGTTGGGCTTTTGGGCTCGGGTGGATTTGCGCCCTCCAGTTCAACCTGCGGTACCGCTGTGTACTGTACATACAGTACGAACGTGTTATTTTGAAATATAAAAAATGTCAATATACTGTAGGAGAAATTGAGTATTGGTGTGTATTTTTTCTTTCAAATACCAATTACAGCAATATACAGTTTACATAATATGTTTATGTTTCTAAATTTATATCGTTCATGACCTTTATGACCTTTATGTTCCTCTGCCTTTTATGCTTTGCTACTAAAATTTCCCTTTAGTGGTAAGATTCCATATAAATATTCAATACTAAGCGGATTAAAATTTGCACAGTAAAGAGATTAAATGATTAAATCTTTCCACTAATGACCAATACACCACAATATCTTCCATGTTGCATTAACATTGGCATGTTTTTTTTTACAAGTGTCAAAAGAAGCGATACACAACCTGTCTCCTCTATAACTCTTCAGTTTACAGAGAAATTCCGCCAGAGCCTCACAACATTGTCCAATAATACTCTTCTTGTGTCTTATTTTTAGTTCAGCAGGATTTGAGCTACAGACCATAACAGACCAAAAAACAGAATCCACATGCAATTCGGGTGTTAACAAAACATGTTTACAAAGAAAGTGAAATACAATTATACTACCAGCTATATAGATACATAGATTTAGATATTTAGATCCTTAAAAATTAATATAATTTATTAATTTATTTAGATACGTGACTGCATATTCTCACTTATAAAACAGATAATTCCGGTCCTGGAATCTGACTGGCTGACACCCTTCTGAAGCGGTACCATAATCTCTGGTATACGGACACCCCAAAATTTGACTTTTTACTGTGTGATAAATTTTAAAGACTACTTCTTAGCGTAGATAAGAAAGCGTAGATAAAAAGCTTGGATTCTCATGTATCTGATACACGTATCTTTTAATACAGTCTTTGTTGTGCTCTTGAGGATCCTTGTGATATTTTGAGCTCTGGTTGAATGATAAAAGTGTCACGGTTTAAATAATTTTCGTTGTTAGAAATTATGAAACGCTCTGTTAAAAGCAAGGGAGTTTTTATGTCTGTTATACTAAAAAAAATGCCAGAGGAACTAGGAATTGGAAAGTTTTTCAGTGCTTGTACAATCGATGGAAATGTTCAATAAATGTGCTAAAGAAATAAACAAAAAAAGTAAGTTATCTCTTTATCCTATTGGCTAGCTAATGTCCCGTCCTTGTTAGATAGATCAACGAAGTGCTGTGGTGTTACTTTTTGTCGATGAAAAAATGAAGTATTTTAGTTTAAAATGACGGTTACAAATAATGTGGACCAGCATAATACTTTGAGTTTACAGCTTGTCCAAGGTCATTCATTATTAATACTATTAGTAATATCTTTGGTAAAGGCTTTGATGCATAAAATATTTCTGCATAATTAAAATATTTATGATAAAGGTAGGTTGTGTACTTTTGCCCAACTGAGCAATCTTGCTTTCATAAAATATACCAACTTTTTAATGACTGATGATTAACATGCTGTAATACACAGTTGAAATTTAAAAGCTCAAATGCTGTACATGAGAGGTTAAGCTTTATTGGCTCCTCCTGGCGGTTTTACAAGGTGATTCAGGATACTTTCTGATACGACGTATTATGACGCATTACACTGCGTATTACCGCGTTAGGATGTGACACGCCCACTGCATGGTACCGTGGTCTACCTCACTCGTTTTGAATGGCTGCATCTGTAGTTTACACCATAAAGATCTAGCGGGGGCATCGGTCCTATATATTTTTGGTGCTCTGAAGTGTTCATCAAATGTGGAAAATGACCCTTATCCCCTGGGAACCCCATGGCTGATTGTAATTTGCTTAATTTCATGGAGAGGACGTTTAGAGAATCGATAAATTTGATGTTCAAAGCTTTAACGGTCAAGCACATTATTTTACCACCCTGATTAATTAGTTCAACGTCAATCTTTTCATCTCGTTGCTGTTGGATTACTATACTTGTCATAACCCTTTCTATTCTGCGATATTAAAGTATAGTTTTTGAAACAACCATCAATAAATGTATGCACAAAATCCTTTAAACAAGTTTCACCATAAAATTCCCAGCTTCGTTTGGTGTTAATATAAAGGACATAAACGTAATTTGGAATGTGTGTCCCTGTTTCTTGCATGCATTCAAAGTAGAAAAATATTAACTTTAAATTTTTGAGTTCTCCAAAGGCTGTATGTATCACAAGTGTGTGTTTCTCTTTATATTTATGATTTGCGAGGTTACAAACCCTACATTTCTCACAAAAGGGCCTGATCTCACACTTACTCTAAACACTAAGAGCTATGACAAAAGACCTTACAGACAGGGCAATTCTGAACTTCTGAATTTCGCAACACTGTTGTAAAACTAAACATGTTTTACAAGATTTAACGCATGCATGTGCGTTTTTGTGGCTATACACGGCTTGGCAGTAACTGCAAAAATACGCTGACCCCACAAAAGCTTTAATACTTAAAACCCCATTGACATTATCTTCATGCTGTAGAAAAAAAAAGTATTTTAGATTCTGACGGTGTGGGACACAATGTAAAAATATCTCCAGTCGCCCTGATCATGGTACAATATTTTAATTACCACCTTTAAATGCTTTTCAAAAGCTGCAACATCTGACAAACTAATTTTCTGATTCTCTGAAAAACCCAACTCTCTGTGTAATTGTTTAGCCCCCTGCAATATTTCCCTATAGCTACAACCAGTATTCATTAAACCGTACACACAACTGGTGAAACACAAATTACTGTCCAGGTAATGTAAGTAGATAAGGTGTGCTTTTTGCCATTCAATTAACCTACTGTATAAAATGGATTTAAACCTTCTGCGGGCACCACCCTGCATATTCCGAACTACAGTAACTATTAATCTGAGGCTGCCATCTATGTGGCTCTGTAATAGGTCTGAGATGTGGTTTAAAAAATCAGCAGCATTTAATTCTCTGGGGTGTCTTCTAGGCTAGGACAGTGGGTCTTTAAACGCACCAGAAGATAAATGCAATTGTACAAAATCATTCAGCCCTACGCTTGACAAAATTTCATCAAATATTCTTTGGCCTGCATCACGTACAGCATATATAGCCTGTACATACGAGTCTATTCTGTCAAGATTAACAAAACGAAATTCTTCATAGTGCTCTGTTGCTCTAAAATTATTATATGGCCTATCATAACTTTGCACACGTTATAAGAAAGCTAAGGGGTCTCTATTCGCATCACCACTGCCACCAACTTGATTCTCATTGTTCATCGCAGCCAGCTCTTGGTTTTCAGTGTTATTATTATCAGGTTGCCCTGACCCTGTACATTACATTATTTTCTACCCCAGCATTCTCATTGTGTGGATCGGGTCGGCCTTGGGAAATCTTGTGCCTCTCTCTGAATCTTTTGCATCTCAACAAAAATGCTTTTGGAAGTTTAATTATTTTATTAACATACAGACGCGTGATGTTGGTAAGGGGTCGGTCTTTTAACCACTTTTTAGACCACGTTTAGTAATTTATAACCAACTACAGCCAAGGTATCTAAGCCATGCATAATCAACCCCATAGACTGACATGCACTCTTTAGAGCTGTGTCCTGTGTAGAAGTTAAGTCAAAAATAAAAATGAAAAAAGACTGGACATCTTTTGTTACATAAGGTTGTAGATCTTCAAGAAGATCTCTTGCATTCTCTAATATTCTCTTTTTGCCCGCTTCATTAGTGATCAGTGCAGTTAATTTTTTAACTATTGGTTTTACAGGCTTTAAAAGATTGTCACCCATTAAGTCTCTATACGTGCTATCCACAGGTTTTTAAACATTGTTTTGATCTGGACAGCATTTTAACTGCAGCCTTCCATGATGAAATGCTCTCCACTGGAACTACCGTCGGCTCCACCGTTTCTCCCACATTTGTTTCTCTGCTCGAAGATGCAGGGTCTGTGTGAATAAAAAACAAAAGGCTTATTAAGGATTAGTCAGCAATACTGAATATCTCAAAAACAGAAAACTGCGTTAACTAGGAACTTTTAATGAATTAACATTTCACCAAAAGACGTAACTGTTTAAGTGATATGACGTAAAGTTCATATTTGTTTTTGGGCAACCTTTTAATTTTAACTGATGAAAGAAGTGGTTTACATTAGATCTTGATACCGCTTAAATTATATTAACCTTTTGTCATGGCTGTGCTGCGTCTTGCGTTCTATGCTTCATTTACGGTATTTGAAGTCTCTGACCACGTTTCTTGCACATCTACTTTATTTTTTGATGGTGTAGCATCTGCACGGATGAGAAAAAAAGGGCATTAGCGAAAGACCGCTATACTGAATACCACAAATTACCAAAAAATAGAAAACTGTTGTAAGTTGGACATTTTTTAATAGTTTACATTAATTATGAAATTATAAAAGTATGTTTTATAATACATCACAAACAACTCTTAACCCTTTCTCAAAGATGTTTTTGAAATGCTACACTTCTCCTCTTGATTAGATCCCCGTCGAGCCTGTTACCGGCGCCATGTGTATATCCGCTGCATCTATTGGTAATTACATGGATACATGAGACATGCTCACGCTAGCAATGCTGTTGTAGCGGTGAGGCTTATTAATAAGGCAGAATTAAGTGTTTCTGAGCTTTCCCAAATTAGGCCTAATTTCTCTGTTCATCTCTGTGGTGCAGCCACAGAGAAAGAATTCATGCAAGCTGATTTAAGATGTTTTCTTGTGATAAGAAACCAGCTCCCAAAGGGGGATGCACTTAGCTAAGCCTGGCTATCATGATCAATGGTCACCCATTGGCGCCTATCTGTCTAGGGAGTGCCAGTTGGACATCTGGACTGCATTACTAAGTGTCAGGACTAAGTGACTCATATCTCACCTTGATCAACCAATCAGGGACTGGTAGGGCCGAGTAACCCACGTGGGACTCTGATGCCCATGGAACTTTCAGCCAATCAATGAGCTGAAGTTCCTCCAGGTAAAACAGGCAACACAGAGAGCCTGAGAGATTCAGATTCAACAAGATTCAGAAGGGATTCTGGAGAGGATTCTGTGGACTGTTCTAAAGGGAATTCAAAGGAGAATTCCAGGGCAGGACGGCCCAGGAGCAGAAGGCTCCCAAGGGCAGGACATCCTCGCAGCGCGCCTCCTGACCATCCTGAGACTCAGCCCGGACAACCACGGAACGGCCAGTGTGTCCGAGTGCCAGAACTTTCCTTTGTTCTAAGAGTCTAGAGTGGAGGTTGCCAGAGAGTAACCAGCAGCAGGCCTCGTGAACAGGTCGGAACTGTGGACAGCTGAATCACTATTCAGAACTAGCTCTTCATTAGGAACGAACCGGTCCTCTTCCTGACTTGCTGGGACCCACAGTCATCTTTTCTCCTGTGCACAAACTTTGCTAGTTAAAGCCAACACTAACTAGCCGGTCAGTGAGCATCAGCAACGCACCGTCGCGAGCCGCACAGCACAGCACAGCCTGGCACCGAGCCAGAGAGCGCGGATTGGACAGCAACAGCCTGCAACTGTTTCTTTGTGCCCGCAGGAGATCTGAATCCCCAAAGATTGGATGAGTATTCAACTTCAATGCATTACAGCTCAAGAATTCAATTGTTATCCCAACCAGTTGATATCAATTTAATTCCTAAGAGTTATGTACTTGTTTCGAGTATCTAATGTAGAAGTTATAACCAAGTTCATTTATGAAACGGTCTTAATGAATGATATACTGAACGTATGTCCTCTTGATATATGTAACACTTCGTGACTGATTGAATATATATCTTTTGTATTCTGATAACCCTCTCGATAAGATCTGTTAGTTTAATTCATATTCTATGTATTAATAAATGTATCCTCGTGTATTAGTACCTGTGTGTGCGCGTTGTTTGAGTTATGTCGCATGGTTGGATTCTAAAGCCATCAAAAGAATCAACTTTGTGATTTACTGCTACAATTAATAATTGTCTCAGTAAATGCCCAAACCCTACAGAACTGGTGCCTTCAGAGAGCCACTAACATTACATATTTGGCGTCCCTGAACGAATATGAATCACTACACTGTAATTTCATTTTTCACTAAGCCAAATATACAGTGCCTTCAGAAAGTATTCAGACCCCTCCACTTTTTCCATACTTTGTTATGTTGTAGACTTATTTCAAAACGGATTTAATTATTTTTTGCCATCAGTTGACACACAATACCCCATAACAACAAAGTGAAAACACGGTTTTAGTAATTTTTGCAAATTTATTAAAAATAAAAAACTGAAATCTCCCATTTACATAAGTATTCAGACCCTTTACTCAGTACTTTGTGGGACCACCTTCAGCAGTGATTACACCTGCGAGTCTTCTTGAGTATGCTTCTATCAGCTTTGCACACCTGGATTTAGGCAGTTTCTCCCATTCTTCCTTGCAAATCCTCTCAAGCTCTGTCAGATTGGATGAGGAGTGTCCGTGAACTGCAATCTTCAGGTCTCTGCAAAAATTTTCTATGGGGTTCAAGTCTGGGCTTTGACTTGGCCACTCAAGGACATTCAGTGACATGTTCCGAAGCCACTCTGGCATTGCCTTGGCTGTGAGTGTCTGATTGTTGTTATATTGAAAGGTGAATCTTCACCCTAGTCTAAGATTGTGTGCACTCTGGACCAGGTTTTCTTCAGGGACCTCTCTGTATTTGGCTTCATTCATCTTTTTCTCAATCCTGACCACTTTCCCTGTCCACTGAAAAGCATCCCCACAGCATGATTCTACCACAACCATGCTTCACTGTAGGGATGGTATTAGCCAGGAGATGACATGTTGTTTGGCATTCAGCCCAAAGAGTTCAATTTTTGTCTCATCAGACCAGAGAATCCTTTTCCTCATGCTCAAAGAGTCCTTTAAGTGCTGTTTGGCAAACTCCAGGCGAGCTGTCATATGCCTATTACTCAGGAGTGGCTACTGTCTAGCCACTCCACCATAGAGACTTGATTGATGGAGTGCTTCAGGGATGGTTGTTCTTCCAGCAGGTTCTCCCATCTTTACAGATGAACTCTGAAGCTCTGTTAGAATGGCCATTGGGTTCTTCCCTGATCAAGGCCCTTCTTGCCCGAATACCTAATTTGGCCACACGGCCAGCTCTAGGAAGAGTCTTAGTGGTCCAAACATCTTCCATTTGACAATGATGGAGGCCACTGTGCTCCTGGGAACCTTCAATGGATTGCTAATTTTGTATACATTTTTCCAGATCTATGCATTGATACAATCATATCTTGGGGACTAAGGAGAGTTCCTTGGACTTCATGGCTTGGTTTTTAGTCTGCTATGCACTGTGCACTGTGGGGCCTTATAAAGACTGGTGTATGCCTTTCTAAATCATGTCCAATTATGTGAATGTGCCACAGGTCGACTACAATCAAGTTCTAGAGACATCTCAAAGATGTTCAAAAGAAGTGGGATGCATCTGAGCTCAATTTGGAGAGTCATAGTATGGTAAATGGTAAATATTTTAGGGAAAAACATGCCTATTTATTTTGTTAAGCTTTCCTTTTCTTTTTTTCCTTAAATAGAATAATGAAGAGGTTGACTCTGCAATCTTCAAACTACCATCAAGATTGAATGTTTCATGTCTGTGCATGTGCAAAAATGTAAATAATGATGATGGTCAACCTAGCTTAGCTAACTTGGTCTCTAATGCGACCTTTGCTATGGACCAGCTTGTAAAGATGGTTGTTTGTTGCATCTTCAACCACTGTTTAAAGGGAATTCTAATTGATGAATGCCAGACATGTTTGATTAATCAGCCTGGTCAGAAGGGACACACGTGTGGCTGGCGAGTATGAAGAAAGTTACGAAGATGTGTCAATTGCAGCATCAGAAATTTATAAGTCTCTTAATTTAGGCACAATTTTAGTGCAATCCCTGGGTACATTTACTATTACGCAAGATTCGGGAGCGGGAGATCATTCAGCTATAAAAAGTATTTATACTTATATCGTCATGTATGACCAAGCACCACACCCCTGTACACGATCAATACTTGAAAATGTAGATGAAAAATACTAGATGTGACTTTTGATACTGTGCAAAAGAAACATTTTTTTACATTACACGTCATACCGCGCCTTACTGTATGTAAATTAGATTATGTTAATAGTATCCAGAATCACCTTGGAAAAACGCCAGGTGGAGCTAATAAAGCTCAACCTCACATGTATCGCATTTGAGCTGTCACCAGACAAACCGAGTTTCGAATCCCGATCACTGCTGAGGGACAATCTTTATTCAATTAAGAATTTAAGTTGTATACGGTTTTGACTTTTAAATTTAAACTGTGTATTACAGCATGTTAATCAATATACATTAAAAAGTTGGTATATTTTATGAAAGCAAGATTGCTCAGTTAGACAAAAGTACACAACCTACCACCTTTATCATAAATATTTTAATTATGCAGAAATATTTTATGCATCCAAATCTTTACCGAAGATATTACTAATAGTATTAGTAATGAATGACCTTGGACGAGCTGTAAAGTCAAACTATTAACCTGGTCCACAATCGTCTTTGTATGCGAAAAGACTTTATTTTTTCATTGACACAAAGTAACACCACAGCATTTCGTTGACCCTAACATGTATTCGTTTCCAATCATACAAAGTAAGTCTTGAGAATCTCCGATTAACCATGCCTTTCACATGCTCATAAACTATATTAATTTAGGAACATAAACATATTATGTAAACTGTACTGTATATGGCTGGTCTTGGTAGTTTAAAGAAAAAATACACACCAGTATTCCATTTCTCCCTAAACATTTTAAGCATCAAAGTCTTACATGTGATTATTTCAGCAACATTTTTACGAGCTCCTTCTGACCATATTTCTGTACGTTTATATACTTTGTGAAAAGCGATCGTTTTAACCTTTTCTGCGAATACACTCATTATCGGATTAAACAAAAGCATAGTTTTAGAAATTGATTAATAAAAAATATTATATGGATTCGCGTATCTAAATAAATTAATAACGGTATAACTCTATCCATGTACTGTTGCACAAACAGTAGTATAAGACTTTCCATTGATACGTGTATGGCTGTTTCAGGGGTTGTCACATGACTTTCCTTGGTGGCATGATAGCTTAAGTGACTGATTTATAACCCTGAGGTTGGGTGTTCAAACCCAGCTGTCACCATAAGTTTTCTTTTAACAAATAAACATTTCTTTGAAAAACTAAAATAGCAAAATTATTGGCATTTTTAATATTTCTAAATATCACAACATGTTCGTACTGTATGTACACAGCGGTACCACAGGCTGTAGGGCGCAAATCCATGTGAGCCCGAAAGCCCTGCACAGTTTTTGCATCTCTCTCGCTCTTGAAGTGCTGGCTGTGCCGAATTTCACTCCACTGTCTGAGTCTCTGTGTCTGCATTGTTTGCAAACAAACCGGTTTCACAGGTATTTTCAAAATAGAACAGGGCAAGTCTTCCAATGACCGCGCGGTGGGTGTGTCGCATCAAAACGCGGTATGATGCGGTGCAACGCGTCATTTGACATCATACCGGAAATTACCATACATGAATGAGATTACGTAAATAGTATCCGGAATCACCTTGTAAAACTGCCAGGAGGAGCCAATAAAGCTTAATGTACAGCATTTGAGCTTTTAAATTTCAACTGTGTATTACAGCATGTTAATCATCAGTCATTAAAATGTTGGTATATTTTATGAAAGCAAGATTGCTCAGTTGGACAAAAGTACACAACCTACCTTTATCAGAAATATTTATGCATCAAAGCCTTTACCGAAGATATTACTAATAGTATTAATAATGAATGACTTTGGACAAGCTATATACTCAAAGTATAATTTCTTTAGCACATTTGTACAAGCACTTGGAATCTGTCCAAGCCATACTTTGTCAGGCATTTTGTTTTACTTCAACAGCATAAAAACTCCCTTGCTTTAAACAGGGCGTTTCATAATTTCTAACTACGAAAATGATTTAAAATGCGACACTTATCATTCAACTAGAGCTCAAAATATCACAAGGATCCTCAAGAGCACAGCAAAGACTGTATTAAAAGATACTATGAGATACATGAGAATCCAGGCTTTTTTTATCAACGCTTTCTTTTCCGTATACCAGATTTTATGGAACCACTTCAGAAGGGTGTCAGCCAGTCAGATTCCAGGAATCGGTACTTTAAAGGAAAAATACACACCAGTATTCCATTTCTCCCTAACGATTTTAAGCATCGAAGTATTTAACTAGCATGTGAAATAACGTGTGAAAAAGTGGTAGTTTTAAGCTTTTCTGCTAATATGAATATGAATATGAAATGGAGGCTGGACAGTATGCGTTACAATATAAACATTTATATTGATTTAAATCGTGTTTTGATTTAAAACGCAAACGCGTGTTTAATTATATGAGTTTTTTAAATCATAATCAGGCTAATGCAACATAAATTGATACAGTATCTTTGTCTTCTAAGTATCTTGATAAACTTTCAGCATAGCTTTCTACCCGTTTAGATTTATATTTCTTGGGATTTTGGGATCAAACGTGGAAGGATTAGATTGTAATCGTTTTTATTTTTCAAATACGTTTTAGAAAAGTTTAATCTATACCTACCCAGACTGTGCGCCTTCCTATACCCTGCCTTTCACTCCTGTCCTGCTCTTCCCCGCGCACCCCAGCCAGGCGCTCTTCGGCCTCTGCCCGGGACGAATGTATATTTTGATATTTACACCCGGCGCGGCACCGAGGGAGCGTCTGCATTTATAAATTAGTTTTTAAAATTAGTCAAGCAATATGAAGCATCTCCTTTTACTTTTAAGTCCCTTAAATACATTGAGCACAGCTTTTTCACCACTTAAGATTGCTTTTTGATACCATCCTTACAGAAAGCAGAAACTTTCCGATGACATACAGTACAAGTGGAAAGATTACAGATTTTAATCGTCTTTAATTTTGTTACGTTATACGTTTTAGGAACGTTTCATGTAAACAAACACCACAAAACTATTCTCGATTGTATTTCTGAATGTTATGTTACACCTACAGTAGTTCACTGCTTTAAATACATCGAATTAAGAAAGTTAGGTGTAGCACTTTAGATCTTTTTTTCTGAACCGGGGAAAATCTGATCATGTTTCTCTATAACAATAATAAAAAACTTTATTTTACATATCACCTTTAAAAGTGGCATCTCAAAGCAATACAGTAGATGGAAAAACAGTTAAAGGTTAAACATTAGAGGCTTGCCACACCCGGACTGTTAAACCATCGCATTAGCACGTCAAAGCCCATTGAGGACCCGGGCCAAATAGTTGTTTTGTCCCTTGATTTACTGATCTGCATTAATTATGGAAATCGAGTTCCTGCTCTTTGCAGACGACCTGGTCCCGCTGTCGCCCACAGAACAGAGGCTGCACCAGAACCTGGCACTGCTGGAGCAGCACTGTCAGACCTGGGCGCCGACAGTCAATCTGGACAAGACCAGAGTTATGGTTTTCCAGAAAAAAAGCCAGACATCAGGGAAACAGGTACAAATTCACACTTAACAACACATTAACACCTAACAACGGGAGCAGGGACGAATTAGCCCAGTACCCACTATTGTTAAACATACAGAAAAGAATATTAAAGTATTGAATATTAGTATTGGCTTTAGTATTAGCCATACAGAACATTAAAGTGCCCCTTTTCCATTCAGCAGTTGCCTGAGCCGCTGTGTCCTATCTTCTGACAGTCGCCGTTGTGAATGTCTGTAGAGTATATCTTATTTTTAGTACTATATTTTTGTATTATATTCCCTATTAATCAAACTCTAAGAGTATGTATCGGCTTGTCCCCTCCTCCCGCCCCTCTCTGTGTATAGTAGAGCCTCCTGTCCAGCCAGCACATGTCCACAGACATTCACAACAGCGACATATCATAAAACATTTGCACATATAGTTAAATTATTAGTTGTTTTTCAGGAAGTTAAAAAAAACACTTGAATTACTTATCCAGTCTCTCGAAATAAAGTTATTTTTCAAGCAATGCAACAAACGTCGGGCAATGTGTTTTTTTTAATCCAACATTGACAGCCACATCTTAAATCTTGTCAGTCAGCTCTTTTTTCTCTATTTGAATTGTGGCTTACACATCGCACGACTTTAAAAGCTAGAAAGACAGGTTTCGATTCACATTAGCTGGCGAGCCTTGTTAACAAAAAAACAGACAATACACAGGGAGGGGGAGGTCAACCCAGAGAGAGAGTTTTTTACCCTCTGTCTAAAAACCCAAATAACCCGGGGCAGAGACTCTGGGGGGATCATTGCGTGGTACAGAGCGGAGCTCAGTCAATTCTTATGGAATGTGTTTTCTTTCTTCTTTTTTTCAGCATTGAATAAACCTGTTACTTGATTCATATGGATGCCTGGTTACATTATAAGTTTTAGGAACGTTTCATCTAAACAAACACCACAAAACTATTCTCAATTGTATTTCTGAATGTTATGTTACACCTACAGTAGTTCACTGCTTTAAATACATCGAATTAAGACACCCAAATTAATAATGTAACATGCCACTGTTTGTTCATGAACAAAGTTATACTGAGATTTCCTTAGATACGCGATTAAAAAAAAAATAAAAAAAAATTTGAATCCACGGCGGAACACATTCCATAAGAATCAGCGCTTTTACAGTATATATCGCCTTTAAAGGTGGGTTCTCAAAACGCTTTACAGGATAAAAACAAAAAGAACAGCAACAACAACAATATTGTATTTCATTGCACTTTTGAAAACCAAGTTAAGTAATAACTTAACTATATGTGCAAACGTTTCATATGTTGCTGTTGTGAATGCCTGTGGAGTGTATCTTATTTGCCTTGCGTCCTGGTTATCTCACCCTCCCCCCCTCTCTCCCTCAATTCAATTCAATTCAAGGTGTTTTATTAGCATGACAGATGGGTACAATCAGTGTTGGGTATTTACTTTGCTTTGAGATTCCACTTTTAAAGGTGATATATGCAATTTTGACTAAAATAAATTGATGAAAGTTTATTAAGATACTTAGAAGACAAAGATACTGTATCAATATATGTTGCATTAGCCTGATTATGATTAAAAAAACACATATAATTAAACACGCGTTTGCGTTTTAAATCAAAACACGATTTAAATCAATATAAATGTTTATATTGTAATGCATACTGTCCAGCCTCCATTTCTCTATAAAAATTGACTCTATTACACACACACACACACACACACACACACACACACACACACACACACACACACACACACACACACACACACACACACACACACACACACTGGGACCGTTGTCAGAAGGGAAGAAGGTGACTATTCATTGTTATCAAAATGACTTAGAATCGATCATGTTGTGATATTTTGAAATATAAAAGTCAATTGATTGTCCATAATATTGCTATTCTATTTTTCCGAAGAAATGTTTGTTAAAAGAAAAGTCCAGCACCAGCTGGATTCGAACACACAACCCGTGAGTTGATAATCGGGCACGTAGACCAGTGGGCTACAAGGGAAGTCACATGAAGAGAGAGGCGAAACAGCCCTACACAGCCCTGTCGCAGTACACGAATATAATCATATCGTTATTAAATTCTTTAGATACTCGATTCCATATTATATTCTCTATTAATCAAATTCTAAAAGTATGCTTGTTGACTCCGGTATCTCTTTAGTTAAAGACTTCGATGCTTAAAATGTTTAGGGAGAAATGGAATACTGGTGTGTATTTTTTACTTTAAAGTACCAAGACCAGGCATATACTGTATGTTTATGTTCCAAAATTAATATTGTTTATGGCCTTCAGTATGCTCCTATTCCTTTTATGCTCAGCTACTAAGAATTCCCTTCAGTGGTAAAATTCTATATCTACAACGGGCACAGTAAAGACGTTTACTGTACTGTAAGTCTTTCTACGACAGACCAACGGACCACGAGTGCCCCTGTCGGTCAACCAATCACGTACCGCGGTACCCCGCGTCATCTTGCGTCACGATGAGCGACGCCGTAGCCAATTACCTCCGGTACGTGTCTGTACCGCGCACTTTGAATGGCTGCATCTGTAGTTACTTGTGGCTGTGACTTACTTTGTATGATTGGAAACAAATACGTGATCAGATCAACTAAAAACTGTGGTGTTACTTTTTGTCAATGAAAAAAATAAAATATTTTCATTTACAAAGACGGTTACAAAAAATGTGGACCAGGGTAATACTTTGAGTTTACAGCTTGTCCAAGGTCATTCATTATTAATACTATTAGTAATATCTTCGGTAATGACTTTGATGCATAAGATATTTCTGCATAATTAAATTATTTATGATAAAGGTGGTAGGTTGTGTACTTTTGTCCAGCTGAGGAATCTTGCTTTCATAAAATATACCAACTGATTAATGTATAATGATTAACATGCTGTAATACACAGTTTAAATTTAAAAGTCTAAGGAGTTCACAGATGCAGCCATTCAAAGTGCACGGCACAGACGTACCACGGGTAATTGGCTATGTCATCGCGTGGCACCCCACGTCATAACGCGGTACATGATTGGTTGACTGCAGGGGCACTCGTGGTGTGTTGGTCGGTCATAGAAAGATTTAAATGTCTTTACTGTGCCCGTTTAAGTACTGAATATTTAATTGGAATTTTACCACTGAAGGGAAATCTTAGAAGCTGAGCAAAAAAGAATAGGAGCATAAAGTGTGTGAAGGCCATAAACGATATTAATTTTGGAACATAAACATACAGTATTACAGTATATGGCTGGTCTCGGTACTTTAAAGAAAAAATAGACACCAGTATTCCATTTCTCCCTAAACATTTTAAGCATCAAAGTATTTAACTAACATGTGAAATAAAATGTATAAAAGTGCTAGTTTTAAGCTTTTCTGTGAATACGCTCGATACCAGAGCAAACAAGCATACTTTGATTAATAGGGAATATATTATGGAATCGCGTATCTAAAGAAATTAATAACGATTAATTATATTCATGTACTGCAACACAAGAATAGTATATGCTGTACAATGTCTGTTGATACTGTATGTGTAGGGCTGTTTCACCATACCTCATGTGACTGTGCGAGTAGCCTGGTGGGCTAGGTGCAGGACTTGTAAAAGATAGGTTTGGGTGTTCAAATCCAGCTGGTGCCATGACTTTCCTTTTAACAAACATTTCTTTGAAAAAGTAGAATAGCAAAATTATGGACAATTAAATGACTTTTTATATTTCTAAATATCACAACATGTTCGAATCTAAATCATTTTTAATAACAATGAATAGTCACCTTCTTTCCTTCTGACAACGGTTCCTGCTTCTGCTTCCTGCTTCTTTAGATCTCCCTTCAGATTTAAAAGGTTATTAATAATATATCTTCGGAGTTGCATCTTCCCAGTGTAGCTGATCTTTTGCTGCCTGGGTAAACTATCACAAAGCTTTAGAGAACTTATCATTTCTATTATCAACAAATTGAAAATAAGACGTTTACATTGGCGTTATTAATTTTTCACTTAAGTGTATGGAGGATTGTCAGCTGTCACTGAGAGCAGACCCCACCCTCTTAGGCTGTGCAAACGATCTTTTAGATTTTTATAGAGAAATGGAGGCTGTACAGTATGCGTTACAATATAAACGTTTACTGTCAAACTTTAAATTAACAATTGATTAAAAGACGATCTGTCAAAGCGCAATGAAACCTATTACTTGATAGGTCCCGCCAGGGATGGAAAAAAAAACATGGAATTGCGTATCTAAAGAAATAACAGTATAACTATGTTCATGCACAAACAGTAGCATGTTACATTATTAATTTGGGTGTCTCCTCTTGCCAGAAAGCTCTAAATTGCATTTTGAGTGCAGTTTTTGACTTTTTTTAAAATTACAGCCCATAAATAAAGCTGATACTGTTTAGACTTCCAATTATTTTAAACTGTATTACAGCAGCACAATGCACAATGCAACGTAAATCGCTACCTTTGTTTTCTGCGTAATAATGTTCACCTCTCTGTCCAGCAAATTAACAATAGTAATAATAATTAACTTTATTGTATATAGCGCCTTTAAAGGTGGCTCCTCAAAGCGCTTAACAGGATAAAACAATACAAACAGTAATAGGTTTCATTGCACTTTGACAAATCGTCTTTAAATCAATTGCTGATTTAAAGTTTGACAGTAAATGTTTATATTGTAACGCATATTACAATATGCTTGCTGCTAATGCTAACCTCGGGTGGATCCTTTGGTGACACGGTGGCAACCTCTGTCCTCGACTCTTAGAACAGTCCTGCACCAGCTGCTTAGAATATGTGGGCATTTCTGCACATCTATCATTATGTTTTATGGAGTAAATATAGCTGAAAATATTTACTTAAAACCTCCTTAATGTTTAAGGTTCTAGTTGGGATGGGTGGATAATACAACACTTCAAAAGCTATGCTACATAAAAAGTGATGAAAGAAGTAAAGAAATATAAGCACAGATATGCAAGTAATGTGAAGTCAAAGTCAATACAAGCAAGGAGGCACCACTGTTATCCTTGTGATCTCCTTTAAGAACAGAAGACTGTGACTAATTTCATCCCATTTACTGTCATCATGTAATGAACATCAAAGGGTCATAAGAATTCTAGCAATTTTGCAAATGGATTTTTTTTCCAGAAGATTTACTACACTATTAGTTTGGCACATACATTCACTGGAGGTTTTCATTTTTAAGGGCTTAAAGATAAAAAAATAAAAGGGAAACCTAAATACATTTCTGGGTTGCATGGCAAATAAAATATTGTTTACATTCTTCAATCATTTCTAATGTTTTTGTTTTACTAGTGTACATCTACATTTGAATATACCACATCCTTACACCACAGAACAAATTTTATTGCACACATAAGTTTACTATTTTGTTAGGGAGCACTCCATACTCTGTAAATGGTTAGCAACAATGTGATTGGGACAATGGCGATATGTCATAAGTCTCCCTGTCTCTTAGTGTACACCTTTTGTAAAAATTGAAGGCAGCTCCTGCAACTGAATAAGGAAAACTAACATAAGGCTTTATGTTAATTAAATAATTAAGAAAGCACATTTAAGACAAATAAAAAAAGAAATATTAGTATACTACACTTATGACAGCTGGTAAATCATTAATTTAACTTTAATGGTTCCTGTATTAAATGAACTTAACCTACACTGAAGGTGAATTACAGTTGTTTGAGATCATGCTTCAGTGCCATTAATTGGCCGATGCTTTCTCACTGTCACAAGGTTCCACTGTCTTTTTATTTGTGCCTGCATCAGGTGACCAGGTAGCACTTCTCCAGGTCAATCCCTCATCATATAACCTGACAATAAATGGGAAAAAATCCAAGGGTACCAAGTGATCATGTCATTGTCCTGTCGATTAGAGGACCCTACAAAGACAAATGAGGAATCTGAGCTTAACTTCCCAATTCTGCCCTGGAGAGGTGAGGGTAAAGTCAAGAAACAGTTTACTGAGCACCAGTATAGCAGCTGTAGCTGTACCCTCTAAGGAGAGAGAATATGTTATACAAAATCTGTAGGGTTATGATGGATTTGTCTGCTAAGATATTGTTTTGATTTTGTGAGCAAATGAAAAATGACAGCTATTCTTTATTCATTTCCTCCTACCAAATTAATAAGATTTTTGTTTCTTTTAACTTATCCATTTTTACAGCATGAATAATGAAGATGCAGTTTTATTAAAATGCTATGTGAAGTTATTATTAGGAAGGGTGTTTTTAAATACATAGTGTAGCCTGTCAGAGAGAGTTATGATAAAAAGGCTTTAACATTTCAATAATTAAACTCTTGAGAAAAGTACACAATTGCATGAGGCATACTTTGTAGTATGTATCGGAATTCTCGAATAAACACTGTAAGATTGGACAGAAAGGAAGAGGAAAAATATCTGCTGCAGAATGAAGAAACAAAAACTGTCACTATTCACAATGCCAATTCAAATCAAGGGAAACACCAAGGAAGGACACTGGATTAATTCACTAACTCTTAAATTATTTAACAAATTAAATGACATTACTACTCCTAATAATAATATTAATAATACCAGGGAGTCATTCAGAGGTGCAGCAAACACCTTAGAAGTAGTAAAACATTGCAAAAATACATTGATTCAAGAGTAGGGAATTAATTGTAACATAGACAAGTGCAGAATATTATAATTATAATAATTGCTTACACTTATATAGCGCTTTTTTTGGACACTCCACTCAAAGCGCTTTACAGTTATTGGGGACTCACCTTCACCACCACCAATGTGCAGCATCTGCCTGGATGATGCGACGGCAGCCATAGGGCGTCAGTACGCTCACCACACATCAGCTATCAGTGGGGAGGAGAGCAGAGTAATGAAGCCAATTCATAGATGGGGATTATTAGGAGGCCATGATTGGTAAAGGCCAATTGGAAATTTGGCCAGAATGTCGGGGTTACTCCCCTACTCTTTTCGAGAAACACCCTGGGATTTTTAATGACCACAGAGAGTCAGGACCTCGGTTTTACGTCTCATCCAAAGGACGGCGCCTGTTTACAGTATAGTGTCCCCATCGCTATACTGGGGCATTAGGACCCACATAGACCGGAGGGTGAGTGTCCCCTGCTGGCCCCACTAACACCTCTTTTCAGCAATAACCTTAGTTTTTCCTCAGAGGTCTCCCATCCATTATACACAGGTACCAATAGTACAATTATCTTAAACTAGACTAACTATAAAGAGACTTAAATCAAGGAAACAAGGACCTGGAGACATAAGTGGAAAATAAGGCAAAAATGTATTTAGGTCTTATATTTCACTAGGCACTTCTTTGGAGGCACTGGGGAGATGGAAAACTGAAGTTGTTTCCCTTGGATTTTACTATAAAAGGCTAGACAAGACACTTGGAGCAATAGCCTGTGGATTAATGGGATTAATGGGAACAAGATGGGTTAAAAAGCTTCCTTCCATTACTAACCTTCCTTAGTGTCTTATGCACTATGAACTGATGCCTTTATTATTAACTTTAATTCAAACCCTCAGCCTGGCTTATTCTGTCTATACTTTCCAAGATATTCGTAGATGTTTAAGGCCACATCCATTCCAAACAGAAAATGCCCCTGGGCCTGGGGTATGTAATCAGTTATGACTGGTTTACGTATTTTACCTTGTTGCTACAATTATTAGAATACTTCTATTTATGACAGTTTCTGTAAATTACAATAAGGGATTGTGTTATGTTCATAAACGTTAACTAAGGCCTCACAATAATATATCAAAGTAATGCACACTGAACGCATGGTCATACAATACCTGTACTAGACAGAGTCTGACCAATCACTGGTCCTCATTCAAGGAGAAGGGTTGAGGGTGAAAGGCCAGCAACACCATTAACTAGTTAAGTTGAATTGAACAGATGACATTTTAAAGCAAGGTCAGATTCTGATGAAATGAGACCTTGGTACCATTTCTACAGAGCTGGGTAAAAATTAATGAAGCTCACTTACACCTTTCACTGAAGTAGTAGGCAACCGTAACACTGCCTTAATTATTAGGTGTCAAAACACACTGTGGATTGGATCCAACAAGGACCTGGTGAGGGCATCCAGTATCACATCAGGGCTATAAGAGGAAGTCACAGACAACCTTAGTGGATGAAGCTACCTCATGCACTTAAAGACTGTAATTTCCAGGGAGTATGCATTTTGGGACATCCTATTAATTTTAGTATAGCATGTCAATATAGCAGCAAGGTAAATATTCAGAGTGGAAGGAAACCTCTTCCAACTGTTTCTGAAAAAAATGGAACATAGCCTATGTGAAAGATTTCATCAGGTCTCTCTACTAGACACCAGGAAAATTAAGGTAGGCTGGTTCCAGAACTGACTGCAAATACAGGTGCCTAGAGGCCACCAAAGTGCTTCTAATTTCTATGTAAATATTCATTCATTTATTTCCTTCTTAGATTATTGGTAATGATTGGAAAAGTGCACTTTTTCAAATGGGATTTGTTTGCTTGATATATACATTTTTTGGGACAGTGTTAATGATGGATGGAAAAGGAACAGACTGAGAAAACTGTGCAGAGGTTTCTTTTTTGTTAAGAGTTTTGAGTTCTGCATCTTCAATTGTCTGATTATTGTGAGTTAGATTCCTGGGACCTACCTAGGCTGGGATGGGATTTTTCACAACCACCAACTGTACAGATCTAATCGTTCAAAATGCTACAGGCATAATGCATTGTACCTCAGAGTCCATACTGCTTTTTACCATATGGAAATTCTTAGCACCTTTTTACTGCATTTTTTAAAATCTGATGCAGGATTGCATTACTTTTTGTAAAACCATCAGGTAACTCAGTGAATGCTAAACACGGCTAAATCTTTTTTCAAAATTAAAAAAATAAACATATATTAAGACATTAATACACATAATACAGTCATACTGTGCAGTAACACTAACATTTTTAGAAGGATTTTAATTACATACAGTATGTGGAATTATTAGTATTTGTGTGTAAATAATGATTAGAAAATATCATTTCATTTTAGGTTTTAATTGTAAAATATATTATACATAGTGGCTTTTAAAACATATTGTATCTAAAACCTAAAAAGCATAGTAAAAACAAGAATTTAGTAGTGGTAGTGTTAGCTACAAAAGAAACTCTATACTCCAGCCAATACGGCTATAAAATTATTTCTTCTTTTCACAAATGTAGTGATCCTTAAATCTATTTTATCCAATTTACATATTGTCACACAAAATTAGCTTTACCTTATTATCATGTTGGTACAGATCCTGCCTTTAAATACGCGTGAGGTAAACTGCGTTAAAGCACAATATACCGCATCATACCGCATTGTTGTAACAGACAAATAAGTTCTGGATTCCAAGATGAAGTTAAACAGATCAGTTTTATTGCATGCAAGGAACAAAAAAAAACGAAGTATTGTTCAAAGTACTGGTACAAAACTTCCAGCTTGTTACCATGGTAATGGAAAGAGGTCATGGTGTTCAGACAGTCCCCCAGACTTTGACCACTCTTAATGGTCAGTTTTAGGTTTCCTTCCTTGGAGAGGGTTTCTATCTGGCATCTGGAATCCTTATCAGTTATCCCCCTTTCCTGCCATAACTTAAAGCCTGGAATGTCTTGTGTCACAAGATGTCCAGTTTGTGTGCAGAAAGGAATCAGTTAACCCCTTCTTCACATCTTATATCTTTCTTCAGCATGTTAATTGAAATATGATAATAGTATCTCAAAGCACCTTGTAAAACTGCCAGGTGGAGCTAATGAAGCTTAACGTCTCATGTGCAGCATTTGAGCTGTCACCAGAAAAAGCCTGGTTTCAAATCCTGGTCACTACTGAGGGACAATCTGTTTCCAATTAAGAATTTAAGTTGTATACTCTTTATACTTTTAATAATTTTAACTGTGTATTGCAGCATGGTAATCAGTAAACATTAAAAAGTCTATATATTTTATAAGAGCAAAATTGCTCAGCTGGACAAAAGTACACAACCTTCCACCTCCATCAAAATATTTTAATTATGCTTAAATATTTTATGCATCAAAGTCTCTAACTTGGTAACTTACATAGGTTCTGGTGTTAACGTGCTTGTTCTAACATTATTAAGTTTATGTTCTATACTTCATAAAAAGTTATAATGTTTTATCCTTTTCTAAGAATACATAGTAAGAACACCACTTGCTATTGTAAAAAGATAAATGTAGTGATTTAACATCATGTGATAGTTACATAAATATGGAATCGTGTATAGCTATAATATCACAGGTGGACATTTTGGAAACATTTTGACATCCATTTCTTTTAAAAAAAACTTTATTGCCCTTGTAGTGGTAACGAATAAAGCACTTCACCCAGTGGTTCAAAGCGCGATCAGAGTATTACTTTCGGTTTGTTTCTTATATAGTGAATACATAAAAATAGTTCACTATTATAGCTTGTTGTTGGCTCTGGTGTGAATTTGTGTATCTGGATAAATTATGTGATGGTATTGTGATTAAGGATTTCTTAGCCAAATTCTTTAAGTTAACCAAAGGAGGAAAGAAGGGTTAATTTTACAATTGGCACTCCGACTTAATTCCCTTCATTTAGCTGAAACGGGTTACAGAAATCCTGCAGTAGTTATATAATAATAATAATAATAATTGCTTACACTTATATAGCGCTTTTCTGGACACTCCACTCAAAGCACTTTACAGGTAATGGGGACTCCCCTCCACCACCACCAATGGTGGTATATGTATTGGAAGGCCCTCTGTTTTATTAACAGACACTCTGACTCAAACCTGTGTTGTACAGTGATATACAGATGCAGCCATTCAAAATGGGTGAGGTATTTCGCGGCATACCCCGGTGGGCGTGTCACAGTATCACGCAGTATCACGCGGTATCACGTGTGTCACGTGTGTCACGTGACTAACTATCCGGCGTCGCCTTGTAAAACCGCCAGGGGGAGCTTAACCTCTCATGTACAGCATTTGAGCCTTTAATTTGGAACTGTGTATTACAGCATGTTAATCATCAGTCATTAAAATGTTGGTATATATTATGAAAGCAAGATTGCTCAGTTGGACAGAAGTACACAACCTACCTTTATCAGAAATATTTATGCATCAAAGCCTTTACTGAAGATATTACTAATAGTATTAATAATGGATGACTTTGGACAAGCTGTATACTCAAAGTATAATTTCTTTAGCACATTTGTACAAGCACTTGGAATCTGTCCAAGCCATACTTTGTCAGGCATTTTGTTTTACTTCAACGGGGCATAAAAACTTCCTTGCTTTTAACAGGGCGTTTCATAATTTCTAGCTACGAAAATGATTTAAAATGCGACACCTATCATTCAACTAGAGCTTAAAATATCACAAGGAAAAATACACACCGGTATTCCATTTCTCCCTAAACATTGTAAGCTTCGAAGTCTTTAACTAACGTGAAACCGGAGTCAACAAGCATACTTTTAGAATTTGATTAAAAGGGAATATAATATGGAATCGCATATCTCAATAATTTAATAACGGTATGATTATATCCGTGTACTGCGGCAGAGCTATGTAGGGCTGTTTCGCCTGCCTGATCATGTGAGCTCCCTTGTAGCCTAGTGGTCTAGGTGCGTGACCACCAGCTGGTAGGTTGGGTGTTCGAATCCAGCTGGTACTGGACTTTTCATTTTCATTTTTATTTATTTATTTTTTAATCGCGTAACATAAACATATTACCGTATGCAAACTGTACTGTATACAGTATGTATATGTATATTTAATGTCTTAACTGTGCCCGTTTAATTGAATTTAAAAAACATATTTAACACGAACATTAAGCTGCTTACATCTTCCGCCTGAGAACAGTCACCCGTTGCTACCCAACGCAGAATGGTGATTGGCTGACACCATCTGACACCCCTCTGATTGGAGAAAAAAGACGTGCTGGTGTGCTATACCAGGAAGAGGATTTCTTTCCATTCAAAACGTGTATTTTAAAAGTTTAAGAAGTAAAAACCTTACAGCGTACACAGATTTCTAAACTGATCAGGATCGTTATCTTTGTCTTATGCATAATAATGTTCACCGCTCTGTCCAGCAAATTAATAATAAACTTTATTTTATATAGCGTTTTAAACGAATAAGAAATTAGATTGCTCATAAACCTAATCACTTGCTTTTTCTTTTTATTTAGGCTCAGATTTCAACTATAGATCGTATTATTAATAACCATAATAACAACCAACCAACAAAAACAACCATATAAACATAATGGTGGTGCTGGACCTTCCAGTTTTATTTATTTATTTTTTAATCGCGTAACATAAACATATTACCGTATGCAAACTGTACTGTATACAATCTTAACTGTGCCCGTTTAAGTATTGAATATTCATATCTAATTTTACCACTGAAGGGAAATCTTAACATAAACATACAGTATATGGCTGGTCTCGGTACTTTAAAGAAAAAAATACGCACCAGTATTCCATTTCTCCCTAAACATTGTAAGCTTCGAATGAAACCACTAAATAAAGACATAAATATAGAAATCTTAAGATTTGTTTTATTTAATGTTGGTAGCAGGATGAACTGTCAGAGTGTATATTTTGTCGCAAAGTTGCTACAAGATGTTAACAGTGAAAAAGGTATTTAGAAATGAGTTATTTCAAGATGAAAAAGAAAACATACACGAAACATGGTTTCATTACGACCAGAATCGTTCTTGAGATATTTTTAACTTGATTTACAGTATTTGAGAGGTATGTCTTAACACCGATACTACAGTGCTTAAGTACTGCTCACGTATATGTTTCTAGGTTTATATTATGCATTTCATACGGTCAAATTACTTTTGAGCAACTAATAAGAAGCGCGAAACGGTATGCGTTTTACTTTCGTTTTGTGCTGGGACCCGTGGATTGATTAGAGATATCAAGTACATACAAGTCATTTTTTAAATGTTGTAGTTCGTCTTGAAAAAATGTTACGAGTACATCATCTATCAACAATTACACAGGTTCTGTTTCCATATTGCGGATTTTGGTTAGGTACAGTATTATCAAATCCACTGGCGCTGTGTGTTACTTTACTGAGTCCCAATCTGTGATTGAAACCTGTAAAACCGGTTTAATTCGTCACAGCCAGCACTCTTCAGGTGTGAGGGTCTTCTGAATGAAATGCTAAAATGTTTGTGTATATTCTAATGGTAGTGGGGGCAGGGTGTGTGGGAACAGGTTTGTTCTTCACACCTGAAACATTTTCTCTGAAAGGATTTTCTTCGAAGTTTAACCGATCTTGTTACAGCATGTTACAGTTTACTATTATTAACCATATTC
This sequence comes from Lepisosteus platostomus, assembly GCF_059453375.1. Taxonomy (NCBI): domain Eukaryota; kingdom Metazoa; phylum Chordata; class Actinopteri; order Semionotiformes; family Lepisosteidae; genus Lepisosteus; species Lepisosteus platostomus. The sequence continues at coordinate 46,117,319 of NC_142612.1, read as the reverse complement.
ATTTTAAGTGCTTAATGTAAAATCTTGTAAAAATATATTTTCATTGTTCAAATATACATTAATATACATTAAGTCTGACTATCATATAATAAGTTAAATACAAAACTAAAGAAAAAATAGGGTTAAATATAATTCAAAATATTTTGCTAACAATGTTAACTGTTTATGAATAATAAAATGTATTAACTAAGGAGTAGGATGGCACAGTTGTTAGTATGTTTTTTGTTTTGTTTCTTTTTCATAAATACAACAGTAGTACCTGATGTCTCAGTGGCTTTCAAAATTAAATTATGCATGCAAACCTGTGAACTAGAAAGATAACTAAGATTTTAATACTAATTAAATGACCGCGGGCACTTCCCACCCCCCCCCCCCTACATTCTCAAAGTAGAACAGACTAACCTTCTAATGAAAGACAGTCCACCCCCCACGGACAGTAAAAGTGCCCACAGGCACTTAAACTTAATATGGTCAGTAACGGTAAACAGTAACATGGTAAGAAGGAGCACGTACAAACGTTTTCGAAATAACCACATGTAAGACTCTGATCCTAAAAATGTTTAGGGAGAAAGTGGAATACTGGTGTGCTTCCAGAAGAATCAGTATGGCTCAGAGATTAAATAAAACTTCACAGACATTAACGAAGAGCATAACGCGTGTACTGTATACACTGCAAGTACAACCCAACTCTCTGCAGGAGTGCTGGCTGTGACGAATTGAACCGGTTTCACGGGTATTTTCAAAGTAGGAGGCGAGATTTCCAGCGAAAGACACCCCCCCCCCCTCAAAAACCCAGTAAATACAGTACTTACTAGTTAAAGGCTAGGCTCTCGACTACGGCAAAAGGAACCCTTCTTTCATTAGAAGACAATGAACATATTTTAGCCCTGAATGAATTAATAGCAAACATGGTTTACATAAAAGACATTTTTCCAAGAAAGTTTAGCCTTTGTCACTAATGAAACCACTAAATAAAGACATAAATAGAAAAATCTTAAGATTTTTAAAATACATGACTTTGCTAAAATTTATTTGAAAATAAAAACAATTACAACCGCCAGGGGAGAGAGAGAACAGGGGAGGGATGTTGGTTTTGCATAAGGGGCGGGGCTATGGAAAGTAGGTATGTTTGGGAATGTGTAGTTACATGTTCTGGCTGTTTGTGAATTATCGTTGTTGAGTATGGAGTGTTGAGGTATTGATTTTGTGTAATGCTTTATGTTGAAAATTGAGGTGGATTTTGTTTATGATAAACAGGATAAACTGGGATGGGAGGAAGGTTTGGTTTTGCATAAGGGGCGGGATTATGATAATTGGATGACTTTGCGAGTGTAAAATGGTTTGATTATTTGATTTTGTATTGTGGTTGTTATCTATGTTTTTGGTTGGTATTATGTTTATATGGTTGTTTTTGTTGGTTGGTTGTTATTATGGTTATTAATAATACGATCTATAGTTGAAATCTGAGCCTAAATAAAAAGAAAAAGCAAGTGATTAGGTTTATGAGCAATCTAATTACTTATTCGTTTAAAAAGCTATATAAAATAAAGTTTATTATTAATTTGCTGGACAGAGCGGTGAACATTATTATGCATGAGACAAAGATAACGATCCTGATCAGTTTAGAAATCTGTGTACGCTGTAAGGTTTTTACTTCTTAAACTTTTAAAATACACGTTTTGAATGGAAAGAATCCTCTTCCTGGTATAGCACACCAGCACGTCTTTTTTCTCCAATCAGAGGGGTGTCAGATGGTGTCAGCCAATCGCCATTCTGCGTTGGGTAGCAACGGGTGACTGTTCTCAGGCGGAAGATGTAAGCAGCTTAATGTTCGTGTTAAATATGTTTTTTAAATTCAATTAAACGGGCACAGTTAAGACATTAAATATACATATACATACTGTATACAGTACAGTTTGCATACGGTAATATGTTTATGTTACGCGATTAAAAAATAAATAAATAAAAATGAAAAGTCCAGTACCAGCTGGATTCGAACACCCAACCTACCAGCTGGTGGTCACGCACCTAGACCAGTAGGCTACAAGAGAGCTCACATGATCAGGCAGGCGAAACAGCCCTACATAGCTCTGCCGCAGTACACGGATATAATCATACCGTTATTAAATTATTGAGATACGCGATTCCATATTATATTCCCTTTTAATCAAATTCTAAAAGTATGCTTGTTGACTCCGGTATCACGTTAGTTAAAGACTTCGAAGCTTACAATGTTTAGGGAGAAATGGAATACTGGTGCGTATTTTTTTCTTTAAAGTACCAAGACCAGCCATATACTGTATGTTTACGTTCCAAAATTAATATCGTTTATGGCCTTCACACGCGTTACAGTATGCTCCTATTCTTTTTATGCTCAGCTACTAAGATTTCCCTTCAGTGGTAAAATTCAATATCTACAACGGGCACAGTAAAGACGTTTACAGTACAGTAAGTCTTTCTACGACAGACCAACGGACCACGAGTGCCCCTGTCGGTCAACCAATCACGCACCGCGGTATCGCGTGTCATCTTACCTGCGGTATCTGTACTGCGGTGTCTTTACCGCGCACTTTGAATGGCTGCATCTGTAGATGTGAGTAATGTCATCCCCATTAAACTATGTACTTATCACGCAAATCCTGCTAAACTAGAAATTAGACACAAGAAGAGTATTATTGGACAATGCTATGTGGCTCTGGTGGAATTTCACTGTAAATTGAAGAGTTATAGAGGAGACATGTTGTGTATCGCCTCTTTTAACACTTGTAAATGTATATTTTCAATTTGTTGAAAATGAAAATGTAATGTTCTCTAAAGGTTTCTCAGTCAAGTGTTACGATCCCTGCCTCCCGGCAACGGAGGAGGCAGAAGTAGGCGTAGCCCCTATCCATCAGTGCACCTATTAGTTCTCCCATTCACCACCACACCCCCGTCTCATCCTACTTAAACACCTGTCCTTCCCTACCTCGTTGCTCAGTATTGGTTTTCCCTTTCGAGCTTCCTGGTTGCGCTTCATCTACTCTGTGTTTGTCTTGGATTTCGGTTTGCGGTTTTTCCCTTCGGACTACGACTTCGGATCACGCTTCAGCTTCGGTACACGTTCCCTTTCGGATATCTTGCTTCCCCTGGACTCTCGGCTCGTTCCTACGACTATGGTTTGCTTTCGGTTTACGACTTGGCTTTGTTCGCTCCTGCAAGTGGGATCACTCACTGGTTCGGTCCCTATTACCGAACCCCTAACATCAAGAACCAGAATTCACATAGGGAGCCGTGTAAGCATGCGTAGGCAGCAAAAGATCAGCTAAAGAGGGAAGAAAACACTTTCAGAGAAAACAATGTTTCAGGTGTGAAGAATACAGATCCCCAATTCAATTGCAGCCTAAACCTTTCCCCACACACCCTGCCCCCGCTGTGATTGGAATATAAACAAACAAAGCACTGAACGCTTTACAGTAGGTGATCAGGTGTTTAGCAGACGTAGGGATAGTACGTGATTCTGGCTTTATGAACTCACACCTGGGATTCGATTAATTCAAACTAAGTTTTTTTTTAAACTGCACCAGGTACTAGATCTTGTTTATATTAGATAGTGGACAGTGCGCTATTGTGTCAGCAACCTGCTAATCTGCTTATCACCTGTAGAAAACATGATTTCTATATGGAATGTGTGTTGCGTTTACAAAATTAAAATGTTTCATATGTTTAATTAAGAAGTAAAAAGAAGTTACAGCTTACACAAAGACTCAAAGACTCTACTTGCATAAAAAGTGTTTTTAACTGATTTATATACAGTCTTTTCATGTTAATTTATGTGTCCTTCTTTCAGTTGGATTGCATGATTATTGTTATGATTTCTCTATTATTATCGAATCCATCAACTCATCAACTTCACTTGTGATTATTTTGGAAATATTTTGAGATGTTCCCTTTAACTCAGAGTTTGTAATGTCGGGCTCTCTGAACTAGTTAGTACAAATAAATGTATTTCCCATAACCTATGCTGTAGTGGCTTTAAAACTATACCATATCGTGCTGTTTGCACATCTTTGTTCAAGTTTTAAAACTACAGAATTGAGAAACGAGTGTTAAGAAAAAACTACATTTGATTGCTGGTTGCCTTATATTTGTTTTTAAAAATGAAATAAAAAAATACGATACAATGATGTGTTCCTGCCTAACTCAAACATTGTGTGACTTTAAAAGCTGTAAAAATGGTTTAGATAGCAGAAAGTCACCTTGCTCTTACAAATGACTCTGTAAGCAGAGTTTGTGTTAACACAAAACCCCATTTGAATGAGTTTTAATCGACTTTGTCAGTGAAATAAATAACTGCGGGCACTTTTCCTTCCCCCCGGTGTGAGGTGATAATGCGGGAAACATTTTTTAATTTTACTGGGAGTGTGAACATTGAGTGAGCACTGGGGAATACAGTGAGACTAACACAGTGAGATTACTGAGATGGATAGATTTAGTAAGTATGTTGACAAATATCTGAATTTTTGCAACATAAAATTGTATGCAGCTGTGAATCAGCTATGTGACCTTGCCCCTTTGAAATTGTAGGAAAGAGGTTTAGTGGGCAGTGTAGTGTTTTAATACACTATACAGTATAACAGTAAAAAGCAAGTATTTTTTTTATGTTTGTAATCGCTATTCTTCCAAGTACATTTTGTATTCAGTTTGCTTCTGTGTGTTAGCTTGTGTGTAAGCTAGTGAGCAAATGTTCCAGGTGAAAATTTATCCACAAGAAATTTACGTTTAATGCAGAGAAGACTGCACCAAACATTTTTGGCTCTGTATGTCGCTTAAACCATTTCTCTCTGACACTTTCTTTAGTCATAGAGGTGGGAAGACGGCTCCTCCCTCCCCCTTCCGTCTGCCTGCCTCACCTGTTCCCATTTTTAACCATTCTGTGTCTGAATTGCAGTGGGTTGCAGGCTCTGTGTCATTTGTTCACAAAGTTATTGACATCTGAAACATTGTGTCTCATAAATAGGTATTTTAATAAGCCAAGCTTATGAAAACCAAAGAAAAAAATGACTCTCAAAAAGATACAAGAAGCTTGAAATTATTATTATTAAATTAATATTGTTAATAATGACCAGACACAATATTTGCATCGTCCTTTGTTTAGATTCCCTTTGCCTCCTCTCTTTTTTATAATGCCTTCTCACGGTGCTTTCACAAACAAAGATGTCCACGGAAACCAAATGTTGTACAATGTCTCTTGTTGACTTCCCGTTTCTTTTCATCTTCATTATTTGGTGTAAGAAAGTCTTCTTGATTTTGGTCATAGTCCGTCTCCTTACCAAAGCTACAGTGCAATATGTTAGTCCCAACAAATAGTACAGATAAATGTGTACTATACTGATGAGCTAATATCTGGGAAATGTTTCTTTCCTCGAATCGAACACAATATAAAATACTGAAAATTAACACAATGTGATAGATGCATTAGCAAGTTAATGCAATTCTATTAAAAAGCAGGGCATGATTTTCTCTCCCAGCCTCAGCACCAGACAGTAAACAGAAAGCAACCCAACAATGCAATTCTATTAAAAAGCAGGGTGTGATCTTCTCTCCCAGCCTCAGCAGCAGAAAGCGAGCACAAAGCAAGCCATCAAAGCAAATCAACAAGTTTTGTTTTATTGTGGCATTCTGTTTCAATTTTCAGTATTTTAGTCACAATATGCATTCCCTGATAGACTTTCAGAAAACGGCAAAAACTAGCAGAAAGTAAGAACTCATCAAAGCGACTTACAAGTTCTGGGAGGAAGAGCTGTCAGTAAAAATTGCAACAATTTTATAAACAGGCTGTTTTATGTTCTTCCTAAGATTGTTGAGCACAGTCGGGGACATTCGGGAATGTAATTTTACAGATGCTTTTGTTCTGTCTTGCATTGTCAGATTGTGAATATGTTTCTAAAATATTTTAGCTGCTTAGTTACATGACTCCATATTAATATTACTATCAAGAGTTATAAAATCTGTACAACTTTTATGAAATTCAAATATTTTTAACATTTAATTAAAAAGTAGTTTTTAACTATCTAAACCATTTTTTACAACTTTTAAAGCCACACAATGTTTGAGTTAGGCAGTAACATGTCATTCTATCTTATTTTTTATTTCATTTTTAAAAATAAAAAATAGGCTATTCTCCGATTACTGCAATTGTAAAAAAAATAACCATTCCCCCCTCCCTTTCCACTAAGAAATGCTTAAACACAAAACCATCACATGTCGATTTAAATGTCCTTCTTTCCATTGTGTATGCATGATTAGAAACACTGTGTCATTGTTATGATTTCTCTATTATTATCAAATCCCTCAATTCACTCACTTGTGGTTATTTTGGAAACATTTTGACATGTTCCTTTTAACTACTTTGCTGTCGATACTGTAGCAATAGGCAAAATGAAACGTTTGGAGTTTGTAATGTTAAACTTTGATGCAGGACAAATAAATGTATTTCCACAAGCTATACTGTAGTGGCAGTACAGTAGCAGTTTGAAATTATTCGTTCTTATTCATAAATCACTTAGCTTTGAACATGTTGTGATATTTAGAAATATAAAAAATCTCAATAGAGTGTCCGTAATTTTTGCTATTTTAGCTTTTCAAAGAAATGTTTATTTGTTAAAAGAAGACTCATGGCGACAGCTAGGTTTGAACCGCTGACCTCCAGCATACAAGGCATACGCCTAAGCCATTATACCAACGCACTCCTTAGCAACTAAAGCTGTAGCTGAAAAGGGCAGGCAATCACGTAATCAAGCGTGAATGAATCAAATTGATGCCCGTTTACATAGAAAGGGTACTACTGTGACAATTTGAGCTATATGAATATAATTATATTGTTATTAATTTCTTTAGATACGCGATTCCATATTATATTCCCTATTAATCAAATTCTAAAAAGTATACGTTTTTTACTGCAATAATGAGCGCAAATATTCATAGGAAATGTTAAAACATTAATACTTTTTTAAGAAGTATATAAACTTATTATACTCAGAAGGAGCACAGAAAAACATTTCCAAAATAACCATAGTACAGATGCAGCCATTCAAAGTGCGCGGTAAAGACACCGCAGTACAGATACCGCAGGTAAGATGACACGCGATACCGCGGTGCGTGATTGGTTGACCGACAGGGGCACTCGTGGTCCGTTGGTCTGTCGTAGAAAGACTTACTGTACTGTAAACGTCTTTACTGTGCCCGTTGTAGATATTGAATTTTACCACTGAAGGGAAATCTTAGTAGCTGAGCATAAAAAGAATAGGAGCATACTGTAACGCGTGTGAAGGCCATAAACGATATTAATTTTGGAACGTAAACATACAGTATATGGCTGGTCTTGGTACTTTAAAGAAAAAAATACGCACCAGTATTCCATTTCTCCCTAAACATTGTAAGCTTCGAAGTCTTTAACTAACGTGATACCGGAGTCAACAAGCATACTTTTAGAATTTGATTAAAAGGGAATATAATATGGAATCGCGTATCTCAATAATTTAATAACGGTATGATTATATCCGTGTACTGCGGCAGAGCTATGTAGGGCTGTTTCGCCTGCCTGATCATGTCAGCTCTCTTGTAGCCTACTGGTCTAGGTGCGTGACCACCAGCTGGTAGGTTGGGTGTTCGAATCCAGCTGGTACTGGACTTTTCATTTTTATTTATTTATTTTTTAATCGCGTAACATAAACATATTACCGTATGCAAACTGTACTGTATACAGTATGTATATGTATATTTAATGTCTTAACTGTGCCCGTTTAATTGAATTTAAAAAACATATTTAACACGAACATTAAGCTGCTTACATCTTCCGCCTGAGAACAGTCACCCGTTGCTACCCAACGCAGAATGGCGATTGGCTGACACCATCTGACACCCCTCTGATTGGAGAAAAAAGACGTGCTGGTGTGCTATACCAGGAAGAGGATTCTTTCCATTCAAAACGTGTATTTTAAAAGTTTAAGAAGTAAAAACCTTACAGCGTACACAGATTTCTAAACTGATCAGGATCGTTATCTTTGTCTCATGCATAATAATGTTCACCGCTCTGTCCAGCAAATTAATAATAAACTTTATTTTATATAGCTTTTTAAACGAATAAGTAATTAGATTGCTCATAAACCTAATCACTTGCTTTTTCTTTTTATTTAGGCTCAGATTTCAACTATAGATCGTATTATTAATAACCATAATAACAACCAACCAACAAAAACAACCATATAAACATAATACCAACCAAAAACATAGATAACAACCACAATACAAAATCAAATAATCAAACCATTTTACACTCGCAAAGTCATCCAATTATCATAATCCCGCCCCTTATGCAAAACCAAACCTTCCTCCTATCCCAGTTTATCCTGTTTATCATAAACAAAATCCACCTCAATTTTCAACATAAAGCATTACACAAAATCAATACCTCAACACTCCATACTCAACAACGATAATTCACAAACAGCCAGAACATGTAACTACACATTCCCAAACATACCTACTTTCCATAGCCCCGCCCCTTATGCAAAACCAACATCCCTCCCCTGTTCTCTCTCTCCCCTGGCGGTTGTAATTGTTTTTATTTTCAAATAAATTTTAGCAAAGTCATGTATTTTAAAAATCTTAAGATTTTTCTATTTATGTCTTTATTTAGTGGTTTCATTAGTGACAAAGGCTAAACTTTCTTGGAAAAATGTCTTTTATGTAAACCATGTTTGCTATTAATTCATTCAGGGCTAAAATATGTTCATTGTCTTCTAATGAAAGAAGGGTTCCTTTCGCCGTAGTCGAGAGCCTAGCCTTTAACTAGTAAGTACTGTATTTACTGGGTTTTTGAGGGGGGGGGGGTGTCTTTCGCTGGAAATCTCGCCTCCTACTTTGAAAATACCCGTGAAACCGGTTCAATTCGTCACAGCCAGCACTCCTGCAGAGAGTTGGGTTGTACTTGCAGTGTATACAGTACACGCGTTATGCTCTTCGTTAATGTCTGTGAAGTTTTATTTAATCTCTGAGCCATACTGATTCTTCTGGAAGCACACCAGTATTCCACTTTCTCCCTAAACATTTTTAGGATCAGAGTCTTACATGTGGTTATTTCGAAAACGTTTGTACGTGCTCCTTCTTACCATGTTACTGTTTACCGTTACTGACCATATTAAGTTTAAGTGCCTGTGGGCACTTTTCCTGTCCGTGGGGGGTGGACCGTCTTTCATTAGAAGGTTAGTCTGTTCTACTCTGAGAATGTAGGGGGGGGGGGGTGGGAAGTGCCCGCGGTCATTTAATTAGTATTAAAATCTTAGTTATCTTTCTAGTTCACAGGTTTGCATGCATAATTTAATTTTGAAAGCCAATGAGACATCAGGTACTACTGTTGTATTTATGAAAAAGAAACAAAACAAAAAACATACTAACAACTGTGCCATCCTACTCCTTAGTTAATACATTTTATTATTCATAAACAGTTAACATTGTTAGCAAAATATTTTGAATTATATTTAACCCTATTTTTTCTTTAGTTTTGTATTTAACTTATTATATGATAGTCAGACTTAATGTATATTAATGTATATTTGAACAATGAAAATATATTTTTACAAGATTTTACATTAAGCACTTAAAATTAATATGGTTAATAATAGTAAACTGTAACATGCTGTAACAAGATCGGTTAAACTTCGAAGAAAATCCTTTCAGAGAAAATGTTTCAGGTGTGAAGAACAAACCTGTTCCCACACACCCTGCCCCCACTACCATTAGAATATACACAAACATTTTAGCGTTTCATTCTGAGCAGAAGACCCTCACACCTGAAGAGTGCTGGCTGTGACGAATTAAACCGGTTTTACAGGTTTCAATCACAGATTGGGACTCAGTAAAGTAACACACAGCGCCAGTGGATTTGATAATACTGTACCTAACCAAAATCCGCAATATGGAAACAGAACCTGTGTAATTGTTGATAGATGATGTACTCGTAACATTTTTTCAAGACGAACTACAACATTTAAAAAATGACTTGTATGTACTTGATATCTCTAATCAATCCACGGGTCCCAGCACAAAACGAAAGTAAAACGCATACCGTTTCGCGCTTCTTATTAGTTGCTCAAAAGTAATTTGACCGTATGAAATGCATAATATAAACCTAGAAACATATACGTGAGCAGTACTTAAGCACTGTAGTATCGGTGTTAAGACATACCTCTCAAATACTGTAAATCAAGTTAAAAATATCTCAAGAACGATTCTGGTCGTAATGAAACCATGTTTCGTGTATGTTTTCTTTTTCATCTTGAAATAACTCATTTCTAAATACCTTTTTCACTGTTAACATCTTGTAGCAACTTTGCGACAAAATATACACTCTGACAGTTCATCCTGCTACCAACATTAAATAAAACAAATCTTAAGATTTCTATATTTATGTCTTTATTTAGTGGTTTCATTCGAAGCTTACAATGTTTAGGGAGAAATGGAATACTGGTGCGTATTTTTTTCTTTAAAGTACCGAGACCAGCCATATACTGTATGTTTATGTTAAGATTTCCCTTCAGTGGTAAAATTAGATATGAATATTCAATACTTAAACGGGCACAGTTAAGACATTAAATATACATATACATATTGTATACAGTACAGTTTGCATACGGTAATATGTTTATGTTACGTGATTAAAAAATAAATAAATAAAACTGGAAGGTCCAGCACCACCATTATGTTTATATGGTTGTTTTTGTTGGTTGGTTGTTATTATGGTTATTAATAATACGATCTATAGTTGAAATCTGAGCCTAAATAAAAAGAAAAAGCAAGTGATTAGGTTTATGAGCAATCTAATTTCTTATTCGTTTAAAACGCTATATAAAATAAAGTTTATTATTAATTTGCTGGACAGAGCGGTGAACATTATTATGCATAAGACAAAGATAACGATCCTGATCAGTTTAGAAATCTGTGTACGCTGTAAGGTTTTTACTTCTTAAACTTTTAAAATACACGTTTTGAATGGAAAGAAATCCTCTTCCTGGTATAGCACACCAGCACGTCTTTTTTCTCCAATCAGAGGGGTGTCAGATGGTGTCAGCCAATCACCATTCTGCGTTGGGTAGCAACGGGTGACTGTTCTCAGGCGGAAGATGTAAGCAGCTTAATGTTCGTGTTAAATATTTTTTTTAAATTCAATTAAACGGGCACAGTTAAGACATTAAATATACATATACATACTGTATACAGTACAGTTTGCATACGGTAATATGTTTATGTTACGCGATTAAAAAATAAATAAATAAAAATGAAAAGTCCAGTACCAGCTGGATTCGAACACCCAACCTACCAGCTGGTGGTCACGCACCTAGACCAGTAGGCTACAAGAGAGCTCACATGATCAGGCAGGCGAAACAGCCCTACATAGCTCTGCCGCAGTACACGGATATAATCATACCGTTATTAAATTATTGAGATATGCGATTCCATATTATATTCCCTTTTAATCAAATTCTAAAAGTATGCTTGTTGACTCCGGTTTCACGTTAGTTAAAGACTTCGAAGCTTACAATGTTTAGGGAGAAATGGAATACCGGTGTGTATTTTTCCTTGTGATATTTTAAGCTCTAGTTGAATGATAGGTGTCGCATTTTAAATCATTTTCGTAGCTAGAAATTATGAAACGCCCTGTTGAAGGCAAGGAAGTTTTTATGCCCCGTTGAAGTAAAACAAAATGCCTGACAAAGTATGGCTTGGACAGATTCCAAGTGCTTGTACAAATGTGCTAAAGAAATTATACTTTGAGTATACAGCTTGTCCAAAGTCATCCATTATTAATACTATTAGTAATATCTTCAGTAAAGGCTTTGATGCATAAATATTTCTGATAAAGGTAGGTTGTGTACTTCTGTCCAACTGAGCAATCTTGCTTTCATAATATATACCAACATTTTAATGACTGATGATTAACATGCTGTAATACACAGTTCCAAATTAAAGGCTCAAATGCTGTACATGAGAGGTTAAGCTCCCCCTGGCGGTTTTACAAGGCGACGCCGGATAGTTAGTCACGTGACACACGTGACACGCGTGATACCGCGTGATACTGCGTGATACCGCGTGATACTGCGTGATACTGTGACACGCCCACCGGGGTATGCCGCGAAATACCTCACCCATTTTGAATGGCTGCATCTGTATGTAAATGAATGAAAGACTTTGATGCTTAAATGTTTAAAGTGGAATTCTGGTGTGTATTTTTTATTTAAACTACCAACACCAGCCATATACAGTTTACATAATATGCTTATGTTCCTAAATTAATATGATCTTCAGACACATTATGCTCCTCTTCTTTTTATGGTCAGCTGCTAAAATTTCCCTTTATTTGTCAAATTCGATATTAATATTCAATATTAAATGGATTAAAACATGCACAGTAAAGAGATTAAACAATTAAATCATTTCACTAACAACCAATGCACCACCAGTGCCCCTGTCAGTCATCTTGGCCAGCCAATCACATACTACGGTACAACACGGTGAACTGCAGATAATTTCACACGGTACAGGGTTTTACTGTGCATTGTAAATGGCTGCATCTGTATATAGTATACCCCCAGTTAATTGCATGCTATCAGTTCGGCATATCTGTGTATATGACTTCATCTGCTTTGCACATTTTGCAAGTCCTTGTTCATGTTTTAAAACATCACATGCGCTAAGGTCATTTGATTGCTGATTGCCTTATCTTAAAACAAGACAAACAGTGAGGCAAAATATTGTAAATTCATCCCTATCCCCCATCACAACTATCTATTCTACATAAGAAACACAGTGGGATGTAATACCCTCACCCTTTATAACAAGCAAAATGTTTGTTAAAAATGTTTGAGAATGGAGCTACAGATGCAGCCATTCAAAACGCGTGGGGTAAACCACGGTAAAACACGGTGGGCGTGTTGCATCAAAAAGCGATATGACACGGTATAACGCATCACTTGGCATCATACCGGAAATTACCACATGCAAATGAGATTATGTTAATAGTATCCAGAATCACCTTGTAAATCCGGCAGGAAGAGCCAATAATGCTTAACCTCTCATGTGCAGCATTTGAGCTTTTAAATTTAAACTGTGTATTACAGCATGTTAATCATCAGTCATTCAAAAGTTGGTATATTTTATGAAAGCAAGATTGCTCAGTTGGGCAAAAGTACACAACCTACCTTTATCATAAATATTTTAATTATGCAGAAATATTATAAGCATCAAAGCCTTTACCGAAGATATTACTAATAGTATTAATAATGAATGACCTTGGACAAGCTGTAAACTCAAAAATACTTTATTTTTTCATTGACAAAAAGTAACACCACAGCATTTCGTTGATCTAACTAACTAACAAGGACAGGACAGTAGCTAACCAATATGATAAAGTAATAAATGACTTTTTTTTCTTTAGCACATTTATTTGAACATTTCCATCGATTGTACAAGCACTGAATAACTGTCCAATCCCTAGCTTGTCAGGCATTTTCTTTTATTGTAACAGACATAAAAACTCCCTTGTTTTTAACAGAGCGTTTCATAATTTCTAACAACGAAAATGATTTAAACTATGACACTTATCGTTCAACGAGAGCTCAAAATATCACAAGAATCCTCAAGAATGCAACAAAGACGACAAAAAAATATATGTGTATCAGATACATGAGAATCCAAGCTTTTTTTAATCTACGCTTTCTTATCTATGCTAAGAAGTAGACTTTCAAATTTCTTTATCACAAAATAAAAAGTCAAAATTCTGGGGTGTGCATTTACCAGAGATTATGGCACGGCTTCAGAAGGGTGTCAGACAATCAGATTCCAGGACCGTAATTATCTGTTTTATAATCGGGAATATACAGTAATATGGAAACACGTATCTAAAGAAATTAATCATTATATTAATTTAAGGATCGAAATATCTAAATATATGTATCTATATAGCTGGTAGTATTACTGTATTTCACTTTCTTTGTAAACACGTTTAGTAAACACCCGAATTGCAGGCGGATTCTATTTTTTGTTATGGTCTGTATCTCAAATCCTGCTTAACTAAAAATTAGACACAAGAAGAGTATTATTGGACAATGTTGTGAGGCTCTGGCAGAACTGAAGAGTTATAGAGGAGACACGTTGTGTATCGCTTCTTTTTACACTTGTAAAAAAAACAGTCCAATGTTAATGCGACACGGAAGATATTAATAATGTTGCGCTTTGGAGCTTGTGGTGTATTGGTCATAAGTGAAAAGACCAATCATTTAATCTCTTTACTGTGCACATTTTAATCCGCTTACTATTGAATATTTATATGGACTTTTACCACTGAAGGGAAATTTTAGTAGCTAAGCATAAAAAGCAGAGGAGCATAACGCATGTGAAGGTCATAAACGATATTAATTTAGGAACATAAACATATTATGTAAACTGTATGTTGCTGGTATTGGAATTTTAAAGAAAAAATACACGCCAATATTTCATTTCTCCCTAAACATTTTAAGCATTAAAGTCTTACATGTGGTTGACCTTCTGACCATATTACTCTATCCGTGTTGCTGTTTCAGTGTGACTTGCCTTGGTGGCGTGATGGCTTAAGTGACTGATTTACAGTATAAGTGTGAGTTTGGTTGTACAAAACCAGCAGAAAATCCAGTTTTCTTTTAACAAAAACATTTCTTTGAAAAACTAAAATAGCTAATATTATGGACACTACAGTATATTGACATTTTTTATATTTCAAAATAACACAACATGTTCGTACTGTATGTACACAGCGGTACCGCAGGTTGAACTGTAGGGTGCAAATCCACGTGAGCCCAAAAGTCCAACATATTAATGTGCATTCGCCTGGTGCTGCGCAGTTTTCATCACTCTCTTTTTCAAAGTAGAAGGGGGCGAGTCTACCAGCGAAAGACACCTCCTCCCCCTATAAAACCCCTTTTTTTTGCTTACAGTAGTATTACTTAAGTACAGTACAATAAGTACTTACTTACGGTAGTACTTCTCGGGTTTAGAAAGCTAGGTGTTAGCATAAACTATTAGTAATCAATAATATTAAATTTTGCACTGTAATAAATTGTGCTAATAATAAATTCTATTATACTCTGAGAATGTAGGGGGGAGGAAGAATGCCCATGGTCTTTTCACTGATAAACTTGTGTCAAGCTGTCAACAAAAACCAGCTGTCAAAAAAACGTTTTTTTAAAAAGAAGTCAATTGTGTGTCCATAATATTGCTATTTTGATATTGCTAATTGCTATTGCTACTGAGTCTCTGTGTCTGCAGCACATTGTTTGTGAACAAACCCGTTTCACAGGTATTTTCAACCCCCAGCCACTGTTGTTTCATCGGTTATTATCCTGTAAAGCGCTTTGGGGAGCCACCTTTAAAGTCGCTATATAAATTAAAGTTTATTATTATTATTATTATTATTATTATTATTATTATTTTTATTATTATTATTATTATTATTATTATTGATCATATTTTTCCTCCCAGAATTTGTAAATTGTTGTTGTTATTGTTGTTGTTATCCTGTAAAGCGCTTTGAGAAGCATACTGTCCAGCTTGTCAGGTGCATTCTCTTGTAAAATAATAAGTAGACTTTGGGGTTATTAGTGCTCCACTTACAGCAACCCAAATCTTTTTGTCTCCAAATCCACCACCAATTGTATGAATCATAGCCCTGCCAAACGATGCAAATTCCACTGCAATGGTTGTGTGCAGGAATTATTCAGTATGGCATTTCCATGTTCAAGTAAACACTGCTCTGTGTGCCATTGCAAATGCATTTAAATTTTTTTTTTTTTAAAAGCCACCTTTAAAGTCTCTCTTTAAAGGAACGCTTCACCCCGCCTGCTGTGGGAAGAGTTGGCCACAGCCGGGGCTTATTCCTTCCCTGCCTCACCGAGGGCAGACCCTGCCAGGCCCTCGGCAACACCAGTTTGACCATCACCTGGCTGCGCCCTGGTGTCCTGACGAGCACCGAGTCAGCCAGACCCCCAGGGCGCTCACCGTGAACTTTGGGGCTGTGAGGGTGAAACACCCCTTCTACCTTGCCCCAGTCCGCGAGGACTGTATCCTGGGGCTGGACTGGTTGCAGCAGGTTGGTGGTGGACTTGGGCGTGAGGGACAGGATGCTGCGCCGGGGGTGGCGGGTGCCCTCCAGCGGCGAGGTCAGGTGGCAGTTTGTGGTGGCGCGGTCACTCCGCGGGGCAGTTCTCCAAGCGGTGCACGGCCAGCCGGAGGCCGCCAAGCAGTGACCTCGCCGCTGGAGGGCACCTGCCACCCCTGGAGCAGCACCCCGTCCCTCACCTCCAAGGCCTCCCACAGTGCACAGAGTGCCTTACAGACTTCGGGTAGGGGCAAGCTTATCTCACCGTCCTGGGAGTCAGCTCTGGCACGCTCGCCTCGACACCCGCGACTCCGACAGGCCCAGGCGACGCCCGCCGCTGCCACCTCCTCTTCCGGCTCCGGTCAACCCACACACACCGGACACCTCCCACCCCGCGAGACTGATTCGTGCCCCACCAACTCTCACCGAACAAGTCAAGGCAACTACGCACTTGCTGCAACCAGTCCAACTCCAGGATACAGTCCTCGCGGACTGGGGAAAGGTAGAAGGGGTGTTTCACCAGGCCGCAGCAGGGTGATGGTCGAACCGGTGTCGACAAGGGCCTGGCAGGGTCTGCCCTCAATGAGGCAGGGAAGAAATAAGCCCTGGCTATGGCCAACCCTTCCCATAGCAGTCCCCCCTCTCCCCACAGCGGTGGCAGATGACCAGCCGTCATCACTCCCCCAGCATTGCTGTGCTGGCCGTCTCCTCCTCCCCATCTGATTCCCCATGAGCCCCTCCATTGGTGCCCACCAGTCTCCTCGAATATGGCATCAGCCTGCTCAGCCAGAGCCAAGGCCTGCTCCAAGAGGACCAGCACCGCTAGCATCACTTGGCGCTGCAACTCAGTCAGCACCAGGGCCCACCGGGAGAGTAGGGTAACCCTGACAGGCTAAGTAGGCCACGTCTGCGGCGACTGGACACAGTGGTTCTCCTGCTAGGCAGCAGAGAGTGCTTTACAGGATAACAACAACAATAACACCAACAATTTACAAGTTCTGGGAGGAAAAATATGATCAATATAATAATAATAATAATAATAATAATAATAATAATTAAAAACTTTATTTTATATAGCGCCTTTAAAGGTGGCTCCTCAAAGCGCTTTACAGGATAACAACCAATGAAACAACAGTGTCATGGGGTTGAAAATACCTGTGAAACCGGTTTGTTCACAATGTACTGTAGACACAGATACTCAGTAGCAATAGCAATTACCGTAGCAATAGCAAAATAGCAATATTATAGACACTCAATTGACTTTTTTTTAAAAAAAACTTTTTTTTGACAGCTGGTAAAGCACCACTCTGCGCCCGCGCGCCAGCATTATATTCTCATGTACGGTTAGAATGTGTTAATTGTCTTCCAATGAAAGACAGGTTCCTTTCGCCGAAGTCGGGAGACATTAGAAGCTTGCCACACCCGGACTGTTACACCAATGCATTAGCATGTTAAAGCGATTCCATTGAGGAGCCGGGCGTGATAATTGTTTTGTTCCTTGATTTTCTGATCTGCAAGGCCATTTGCCTGCAGCGAATTTGAATTCTGTCTGGCATTGCCAGATTGTGAAAAAATAAAAGTATTATAATCAAGATGGGGGTTAAAGGAGTCGTCTCTATGACACTCTCCCTTATAAAATTAACGTGAAACAAAACAAAAACTAAAAATAAGATACAATCGACAGACATTCACAACATAAACATATTTTAAAACATTTACATATATTGTTAAATTATTACTTTAAATATATACTTTAAGTTACTGAAACAGGCAGTTAATAAAATCGTTGCAATTTTGTTCTTGTTTGGAGGTGGGGATATTCTGACAACAATTGATTTAAAGAATCTGTCAAAGTGCAATGAAATACAATATTATGCTGGGTAAATGTTCCAAGGTCAAATTCTTCCACGACGGGGGTACCTTTAAAGCGGAGACGGCGAAAATAAAGTTTATTATTAATTTTCTGGACAGAGAGGTGAACATTATTATGCAGAAGACAAAGATAACGATTTATGTTGCATTGCCAGATTGTGAATCAATAAAAATATTTAATTAAACACGGGTTTGCGATTTAAATGGAAATGGGGGTGATGTGAACTCTTAATCTAAATAAAAATAAAATAAATAAAACAGGTTTCGACAGTTAATAACCACTTTTTATATTCATAACTTTTTTATATTTTTCTTCCTCCTATTCAGCTTAGAAATCTGTGTACGCTGTAAGGTTTTTACTTCTTAATTAAACTTTTAAAATACAAGTTTTGAATAGAAACAACATACTGTATGCTGTTGTCTTCCTGGTATGTAAAACAGATCAGCAGGTCTTTTTTCCCCAATCAGAGGGGTGTCAGATGGTGTCAGCCAATCACCAGACCCCAAAATTCTGTCACATAGTTAAAATCATTTTCATTTTAGGAAATTATGAAACGCTCGGTTAAAAGCAAGGGAGATTGTCTGTTATAGTGGACATAAAAACAAGAGATTGCTGTGGCATTATTGAAAACCCAAATTTAACAAAAAATCGCCAGCATTATATCCTAGAAGACACAGACCGGCGCCAGACCGGGAGAATGCCCGGAGCGTAAAAGAAAATGCAGACGAACTAGGGATTGGACAGTTTCCAAGTGCTTGTACAATGGATGGAAATGTTCAAATAAATGTGCGAAAGAAATAAACAAAAAAAACATTTATTCCTTTATCATATTGGCTAGCTAAAGTCCTCTCTTTTCTAGTTAGTGGCTGTGTTTCTGCGTTGCATAGCAACAAGTGACTATATTCTCAGGCGGAGGAACGTAAACAGCTTAATTTTCATGTTTTAAATTAAAATTCATTCTATACAGCAATCGCATATTTGGGGACCGTTTCATAAAACTTTGATGCTTAAAATGTTTAGGGAGAAATGGAAGACTGGTGTGTATTTTTTCTTTAAACTACCAAGACCAGCCATATACAGTACAGTTTACATACAGTAATCTGTTTATGTTTCTTAATTAATATCGTTTATGACCTCAGATGCGTTATGCTCCACTTCTTTTTATGCTCATCTACTAAAATTTCCCTTTAGTTGTAAAAGTCCATATAAATATTCAATATTAAGCAGATTTAAACGTGCACAGTAAAGAGATTGAATGATTAAAACTTTTCCCTACTGACCAATGCACCACGAGTGCCCCTGTCGGTCATTGTGGCCAGCCAATCACTTACCGCGGTACACTGCGGTGGCTTTTGGGTAGCTGCGTGCGGCAGGGGTTTGTACCGTGCATTTTGAATGGCTGCATCTGTACCTGTGAAACCGGTTTAATTCGTCACAGCCAGCACTCCTGCAGAGAGTGATGAAAACCGCGCAGCGCCAGGTGAATGCACATTAATGTAGGGCTTTTGGGCTCACGTGGATTTGCACCCTACAGTTCAACCTGCGGTACCGCTGTGTATATACAGTACGAACATGTTGTGTTATTTTGAAATATAAAAAATGTCAATATACTATAGTGTCCATAATATTAGCTATTTTAGTTTTTCAAAGAAATGTTTTTGTTAAAAGAAAACTCATAGCAATTGCTGGATTTGAACACCCGACCTCAGGCTTATACTGTAAATTGGTCACTTAAGCTGTCACGCCACCAAGGCAAGTCATGTGACACACACTGAAACAGCAACACAGATAGAGTAATATGGTCAGAAGGTCAACCACATGTAAGACTTTGATGCTTAAAATGTTTAGGGAAAATTTGAATATTGGTGTGTATTTTTTCTTTAAAATACCAATACCAGCAACATACAGTTTACATAATATGTTAATGTTCCTAAATTAATATCGTTTATGACCTTCAAATGCGTTATGCTCCTCTGCTTTTTATGCTTAGCTACTAAAATGTCTCTTTAAAAATTTTGCATTAACATTGGAATGTTTTTTTTACAAGTGTAAAAAGAAGCGATACACAACGTGTCTCCTCTATAACTCTTCAGTTTACAGAGAAATTCCGCCAGAGCCTCACAACATTGTCCAATAATACTCTTCTTGTGTCTAATTTTTAGTTAAGCAGGATTTAAGCTACAGACCATAACAAAAAACAGAATCCACCTGCGATTCGGATGTTAACAAAACGTGTTTACAAAGAAAGTGAAATACAGTAATACTACCAGCTATATAGATACATAGATTTAGATATTTAGATCCTTAAATTAATATCATTATTAATTTCTTTAGATATGTGATTCCATATTATATTCCCGATTATAAAACAGATAATTCCGGTCCTGGAATCTGATTAGCTGACACCCTTCTGAAGCC
This sequence comes from Lepisosteus platostomus, assembly GCF_059453375.1. NCBI lineage: Eukaryota > Metazoa > Chordata > Actinopteri > Semionotiformes > Lepisosteidae > Lepisosteus > Lepisosteus platostomus. The sequence goes on along the minus strand of NC_142612.1, from coordinate 46,096,863 downwards.
GTGCCATAATCTCTGGTAAACACACTCCCCAGAATTTTGACTTTTTTTACTTTGTGATAAAGAAATTTGAAAGGCTACTTCTTAGCATAGGTAAGAAAGCGTAGATAAAAAAGCTTGGATTCTCACGTATCTGATACACATATCTTTTTCTGTTGTCTTTGTTGCGCTCTTGAGGATCCTTGTGATATTTTGAGCTCTCATTGAATGATAAGTGTCGCAGTTTAAATCAGAAATTATGAAACACTCTGTTAAAAGCAAGGGAGTTTTAATGTCTGTTATAGTAAAAGTAAATGCCTGACGACCTAGGGATTGGACAGTTTTTCAGTGCTTGTACAATCGATGGAAATGTTCAAATAAATCTGCTAAAGAATTTAAAAAAGTCATTTATTCCTTTATCATATTGGCTAGCTAATGTCCTCTCTTTTCTAGTTAATTGTGGCTGTGTTTCTGCGTAGCTATGGAATACATAAGGGTTCATTCCAAGCTGAAAGGAAAAGAGCTGGGAGGAAAAGAGACAAGACATAAATCATGTCTTCATCTTACAGCTTGTTAATGGGTATTCATTATTAATATATTAATAATATCTTCCATATTGCATTTAAATTTGAATGCTTTTACAAGTATAAAAATCCACCAGTATGTCTATTTTCTAATGGCTTCATCCAGTACAGGTAGGGGTGTATCCTACAGTATTATTTTACATTTTTAAATTTTTGACAGACTTCACAACGCTTCAACTGGTGCATTAAACAACTGGTGCATTACATAACTGGTGTAACATAATGTGTGCTGTGGTGAAGAAGCTATTTAGCACAGAACATGTTTCCTCATTTCAAAAGAATTGCATATGTAGTTTATACTTATCAGAGTGAAAACAGAAAATAAAAGAGAGGTGAAACCATGACACAACGCGCAGTGTGCTGATTCCAATGCTGATTTTGGTTGACATGAGGCGGTTGGTGATTCGGGCTACTTTGGTGACGCTGTCGCGGATCCATTGGCTTACATCCACACCAACGCCATTTTGTGTCGTCTTCTTACTGTGGTAGATCAGCATATAGCCTTCTCTGATTTCTCTTGATTTTGCGCCGGCCCATTTGGTCTCTTGGACGCAGGCGATGTCCACTTTTCGCTCCTTCAGGGAATTAGCCAGTTCTCGGCTTTGGCCCGTCATTGTTCCGATGTTGATGGTCGCCAGCTGATGATGATGATGATGGTGGTGGTGATGGACTAGCTTCTTTAACCGTCTCCGTCCTTGAGCCGGTAGCCCTCGCCCATTCCCGTATGTCGTTGAGTTGTCGTGTGCATTTTGACCCAACAAGGAATTTTTCTTAAGCCGGCTTGTTGCACGGCCTGTCGCTGAAGTCCCTCCTCCATTCGCAAATGGGCTTGGGACCGTCTATGGAGGAGTGGAAGACACACCTTGAACGATTCGGGATGAAATTGAACATCAAGAAGACGGAGTACCTGGAATGCGGTGATCAAACCGATGACACAATCTCAGCTGGTGGGGTCCAACTGAACAAAGTGACACAGTTCAAGTACCTAGGCTAATGTGTCAACTCCGACTGCACTACCCTCCAAGACGCCAAGATGCAAGTCAGCGCCACTTGGATGAAATGACGGCAGGTCACTGGAGTACTGTGCGACAGGAAGATCCCTTTGCGCCTAAAATCCAAAGTCTACCGCTCAGTGGTCAGACCAGTGGCCCTGTACGGAACTGAATGCTGGCCAACGACAAAGAAACATGAACAGGCACTCCATATGATGGAAATGAAGATGCTGCGATGGACCCTAGGCTTGACAAGACTAGACCATGTCATGAATGAAGAGGTGCGAAAAACACTCAAAGTCGCCCCTGTAGCGGCGAGGCTTATTAATAAGGCAGAATTAAGTGTTTCTGAGCTTTCCCAAATTAGGCCCCATTTCTCTGTTCATCTCTGTGGTGCAGCCACAGAGAGACTATTCATGCAGGGTGATTTAAGGTCCTAGGACAGCTCCCAAAGGGGGATGCACTTAGCTAAGCCTGGCTATCATGATCAATGGTCATCCATTGGCGCCTATCTGTCTAGGGAGTGCCAGATGGACATCTGGACTGCATTCCTAAGTGTCAGGAGTAAGTGACTCATATCTCACCTTGATCAACCAATCAGGGACTGGTAGGGCCGAGTAACCCACGTGGGACTCTGATGCCCATGGAACTTTCAGCCAATCAACGAGCTGAAGTTGCTCCAGGTAAAAACAGGCAACACAGAGAGCCTGAGAGATTCAGAAGGGAAGATTCAGTGAGATTCAGTGGACAATTCAAAAGGGAATTCAAAGGAGAATTCCAGGGCAGGACGGCCCAGGAGCAGAAGGCTCCCAAGGGCAGGACATTCTCGCAGCGTGCCTCCTGACCATCCTGAGACTCAGCCCGGACAACCACGGAACCCGGACAACCACGGAACCACGGACAGCCAGTGTGTCCGAGTGCCAGAACTTTCCTTTGTTCTAAGAGTCTAGAGTGGAGGTTGCCAGAGAGTAACCAGCAGCAGGCCTCGTGAACAGGTCGGAACTGTGGACAGCTGAATCACTATTCAGAACTAGCTCTTCATCAGGAACGAACCGGTCCTCTTCCTGACTTGCTGGGACCCACAGTCATCTTTTCTCCTGTGCACAAACTTTGCTAGTTAAAGCCAACACTAACTAGCCGGTCAGTGAGCATCAGCAACGCACCGTCGCAAGCCGCACAGCACAGCCTGGCACCGAGCCAGACAGCGCGGATTGGACAGCAACAGCCTGCAACTGTTTCTTTGTGCCCGCAGGAGATCTGAATCCCCAGAGATTGGATGAGTATTCAACTTCAACGATTACAGCTCGAGTATTCAATTGTTATCCCAACCAGTTGATATCAATTTAATTCCTAAGAGTTATGTAGTTGTTTTGAGTATCTAATGTAGAAGTTGTAACCAAGTTCAATTACGAAACGGTATAAATGAATGATATACTGAACGTATGTCCTCTTGATATGTGTAACACTTTGTAACTGACTGACTATACCTTTTGTATTCTGATAACCCTCTCGATAAGATCTGTTAGTTTAAGGCATATTCTATGTATTAATAAATGTATCCTCGTGTATTAGTACCTGTGTGTGTGCGTTGTTTGAGTTATGTCGCATGGTTGGACTCTAAAGCCATCAAAAGAATCAACTTTGTGATTTACTGCTACAATTAATAATTGTCTCAGTAAATGCCCAAACCCTACAGAACTGGTGCCTTCAGAGAGCCACTACATTTAATTTTGCTACCACTATGATTACATATTTGGCGTCCCTGAGCCGGTTTTCTTACACCCCAAACACTGAGAAAATGAGGGAATCACATCCGCAATGGTACGGACATGTGCTCCGCAGCAATGACACATTAATGGCCTCAAATTGAATGTGGAAGGCCGCCGGCCCCGTGGACAATCATTTACACGCCGGCTGGATCGGCTGAAAGACGACATGCGCCTCGCAACAGTCACCTGCCGAGATGCCGCAGACCGTACGAAGTGGAAAAATCAATGCAAACAAGCAGACCCCACATAAGTGGGAAAATGCGAAGAAGAAGAAAGAGAGGTGGAACCCAATGAGTTTGTGTTATCCTGCTTTATATGGTCAGGTGTTTCTCATACATACAGTAGCTTTTGAATAGTAATTCTCTTGTTATGAACTTGCTTACATATGGGATCCAATTTATTCAGAATAAGGTTTCTAAAAATGCAACAAGATACTAGATGTTGTTTAATTGTGATCTTAAAAATGCCTGTGGTTTGAAGGCTCTGTGTCATTTGTACGCAAAGCTTTTGACATCTGAAACATTGTGTCTCAAAAATAAGTATTTTAATAAGAAAGTGAAGGTTGTGAGAACAGTGACAAATCATCCTGTACAAAATTCAAGCAGTTTGAAATTATTATTTATTGTTAATAAATTTATATTTTTAATAATGATCACAGACGTTATTACATTTTGGCTAGAGTGTTCTTTTTCAATACCACTTTCTTATTGTAGATTATAATATATATGAATTTGCTTGTCTTAAAAAGCCTACCTGGGATAAATAAATTAATTTAATAAATTAACTTTTAATTTATTAATATAATTGTAGTGTTTAACGTGATTTATAAAAAAAATACAAAATGTACAATTTAATTTTTAGAGAAGGAGTCATGGGATCTTCTGGGTGATAAAAATGCACTTAACCACTTTACCAAAGCACAGTTCAGTATCATACAGTAGCTGAAACGTCCAAAGTAATCACAAGTGATGGGGGAATAAGTAAAAAAAAAATTAATGCAGACGTTTTTGAAGAAAGTGGAATATTGTACTACTATCAGCTATATAAGTATATTACATTTAGATCCTTAAATTTTGATCATATGATATATCATAAATAATACCATATACATATTCCCCATTAAGCTGATTCTAAAAAGTAAACATTTTTTACTGCAATATCAACAACAAGTATTCATAGAACATTATAGCATGTTATAGTTGTATATAAACTTAATAGAGCCTGTTTGATTAATGCCAATAGTTAGGGAATTTGGGAAATTTGGTTTGTTCAAGAAATGCCTGGATGAGATCCTTGGATCAATTAACTGCCAATTGGTCTGAATAGCCTTCTCTCATTTTTAGATCAACCTGCATCTTGTGCAGTTGGTTGGCTCTTTTGTTAAAATATGTGATTTCTTTATGTTGAATCTCACTGCAGAATGTGTGAACTGTAATATTCAGTAACCTTTATTTTCCTGTAAAAATGCTCCTATAATGATGACATGAAATCTACTATAATAAACTGCACTTGGATGTTCAATCAGCATTAATTGCAAATTAATGCGTGACATTGTGCTCACAGAGAGAAGTCACTAGATGACTAGAAGTCATCTCTTCACTTCAGCACTCAGGGCTTTTTACGTTGACTTGCAAGTGGTGAACCAACTGAAATATCTGATTTATCTTTCAAAGAACAGACATCACTCTGTATCACTGAAAGATGTTGCATGTTGTGCATGTTTTCCCCAGTCCTCTGGTTGCATTGGAGTGGAACAACCTGATAAATGAGTATAGTCATAATCTGACCCAGATCCTCAATTGCTAGAGAATCGTTTCAACTTCAGCTATTCCACCTGTAGGGACCGCATTATCCTCATAATTAATCAGTCTGAAATGAAATATATTTAAAATGGCTACTTAAGTTGCTCTTTTAAGAAACAGAACATAATAATTTTCATGACACACCTTCCTGACAGTGAGTCAAAGCCACAGATGAAACCTATGTTTTTATAATAAATGCATTGCTTGTGAAGTTGTGTTTTGGATACAGTTCTCAGCAAGAATAAAACCTTCATGAGTGGAGTTGTGTCTGAATGGAGATATTGTTTTTCCAGCACATTTTGGCAAATAGCAGTTGCAACTGAAAAGCTAATTCAGCAATGTGGGAATTCCGGGAACTGTGACTGATAATGACATTATATTATTTAAAGTCTCTGTTTTTATTTAGTTTAATATAACATTTCACTCTTTTTTCTCTTTGAAAGCAGATGGGGAAATATATTCACAGAGAGGTAAGCCATTAACTGCATTTTCAGTGCAACGGTCTGGAAACAAATCAGGGCATTTGTAAAGAGTGGCACACATACCGTTACTGTAAACTGTGACTGACTCTGGACAAACAAACTTGGAACTCATATTTCTGTTTCCAATTACTTTAAATGGCATGTTTAATTGAATATTGTTGTACTGAATTGTTTCAAAAGGTTATTTTCATATCTCAGAAAACATTTCTTCCATCATTCTGAAAATATAAGGATTTTTGTTATTACTCTCCAATGTTTATTGGCATCAGTTGCTGTAAGCAATTCTATAGAACAAGGAAATTCACAGCATAAATAAAATTAAAAAAATACAATTTGTATTTGTCCATACCTAACATTTATTTGATATAATGTCCAAAAACCATAGAGCAAGAGTGTCATTAAGCTGCAATGCATAAATAAACTACATATAGTTATAATAGTTTAATCGTTAAGCAGGCATCTTATAGAAGACAATAAGCTGAAGAAAAAAGAGACTAATGTTCTGAATGTCTGTTCCACTGTCAATTGTTTATCAACAATTTTTCAACAAGAATTTTCGACAATATTAGCAGGCTCCAGTAAGCACCTGCAGCTGGACTACACACTACATCTGGAGGAAAAATGACTTAAGGAGTAATAAATTAGCTAGGTGAAACTGGAACTTAACTATGTTAATGCCACTTCTTTCACAAACAGTGTAAAAGAATGTTTAATGACTATGTAGGTAGAATCTCAGTTTAACTTTTCATTAAAGGACTGTATCTTCTCAAGAAAATTGTTCCTATGTTTGACCATTAGTTTTGGCACATCTCATAAATAATTTTTACTTTATAGAATGACTCTTGATGGTGACACCTGAAATAGGTTCATCAGTCATGGCACATTAGTGTTCTGAAAAAATGCAGTTAATGAATGATCTATTCAAAATAATAAAAAAAAAGGTAGCTTAGAATAATCCAAAATTAAATAACTAGTAAAATACTGTTGAAACCTAAATGATTTCATTATTAAGTGAAACAAGAATGCCTACAAAGCTATATATTTATGAACTATGCAACACTGAACCATGCCTGTAAATTTGTTACAAATGGATTATGCTTATGCTTACTACTAACAGAATTTACAGTAGTAATATTGCACTTTTATAAAATATCTTCCCATTTCATGTTGGAAATTATTAGTAGTTTATACTTATATACCCTCAAACTTAAAAAATAACTTACTAGAACAATTTGAAATATATTAGAGAACAATTATATCATTTAAAAGAAACAACACATTTGATAGAAGCAGAAAATACTCTTGACTGAGCATCTTCCATAATGCGTAAAAAGCTCCAGTACAGATTTATTTGTTCATTCTAGTGTGAGAAAAACATTTGAATTAATGAATTTTTTAAAAAAAAACTAAGTTATATTAATATTTTCTGTGTATATTTGCTGAGTAACCCAACCTATATCAAGTGTATTAAAAAATACACAAAGATTTTAAATTATAGAAACTGAATGCTTTCTAAAAGCTGGTTCATTATTTTAAAAATACATTCATACTGAAATTCTACACAGTAGGACACCACTAGCTTCTCACTGGCTAAATTAAAAAGTCTGAACATTGTGTGCAGGACATTTTTATTGTACTGACTATTGAACAGGTGTAGCAACAGAAATCCATCAATGGAACAAATAAAGGTTCCATGCTGAAAAGAAGAAGAAAAATGTGTAAAGGTTTCAAGCTTGTTTATATACTTTAGTATAACTTTCAAACAGAGAAAAACCACTGTATGAACATGAAAAATCTATAGGTATCTGGAGTCACAGTAATGACTTACTAGGGAATTCAAGACATTGTCCTTTCAGTTAATCATTGAATCTTACTAAACGTACAGATCAGCTAACAGGCAGAATTTTTAGAAATATTTTTTTTTAATATTCATATTTTAATGTTTTTTGAAAAGCTACAATCTGTGATCATATTTGCGTCTGTTTGTTTACCCTACTTTATATAATGATTTACACTTGACAGCTATACTGGGTAAATGCACTGAGAGCAGAATACCCTAACCTCTAAATTAAAAACTTTAAGTGGGTTCACAATTGTACCCAGTTAAAGATCACTGAGGTCACTCTGCCTAAGAGCCTGTTTGAACAACAGGCTGGTGAACAGTGCATTTCACTTCACTCTAATTCCTTTTGTCAGCTGATAATCAGGTCTGTTTCACATAATGGGCTATTTGTTTAACTGCAGACACAATTTCAGCATGAGTGAGATGGAATAATGAAAGACGAAGGCGAGCCATTTGCTGGGTTGTGTTGTGGCCAGCACAGCACTCATCAGAGGCTGCAGAGGAAGACCTAAAGTGACAGGCCAGTCCATGCCCGAGAGTAGTTTCTTTTTTGGCCTATTGAAGGTTTTAATCGTTGCACTCTGGGTGAACTCAAATTTTGTCTTTATTTAGTACACACGGTTACCCTGTGGCCCTGAAAGACTAGCAGTTTTTCCCTTTTTTGATATTACCATAGATCAAACGAACCCTGAGCCCCTTATAGTCTGTTGAAGTTAAAGTAAAGTTGAATTTAATAAATAATGTTGAAGAGCTGACTTTGTTTCATTAGTTTTCTTATTTTGCTCAATAAGGATTTGCATATCCACTTCTGAAATGAATTGCACATAGACTGACAACTGCTTATTTTCACATCGGCCAGGTTTGTTTTATGGATTTGTTCTCAAAATGAAAATCCTTGAGAAAATCTCTGACTATATTAAAAGTGTGAGTTGGTGGATATAGGTAATAATAATAAAGATCTCTGAAAAAATTATCCATTGTAAAACAGGTTAACATCTAAAAAGCATGAGCAAAAGTAGGTTCATGATGGAATCTGAAAGCTCTTTCTAGCCTTAATAGATTTGGACAGGAACAGCATTTACTTTTTGCTACTAGGCAGCAAAGATTATAGTCTTCTCTGAACTTATTTAAATTAATCATTTTAAGTAAAGTCCAAAAGCCTGTCATCTTCAAATTTCAGACGGGCTTAAAAAAGAAAATAACAGAAATAGGATTAACAATAAAAAATATTCTTAAGAAGTCCTTTATAAAATGTATCATTTTAGTATCTTATGTTTTACACTGTTCTCAATTTAATTAACTGATTTAAGGGCTTATTTAAGTAAGACGGTTGATGTCTTATTAATGCACATGCTATTAAATAACTTGTAAATAGGGCACTAGAATATAAATGTAGATTCTACTTTAGAGATACAAACATATTTAGATCAGTAGTCAGTGGAGCCACATGCACTTTATAGCCACAAGGCAAAACGACACGTTCATCAGCCCAGTTACATCAGCCTCTCCTTGTCAGCAGTACTCAGAGAGGCACTGCAAGCGGATAAGATGGCATTTGCACTGCTGAAGAGAATGTGAGCTAATGAAAGTGTAAAGCCTGTGCTCATCAGAGTATAAAATTCACATTTTCAAGGCCAGACTGAGCAATCTGATATTATGAGGCTGCTGCAGAACGCCTGAAATAGAAACTGAAAAAAAAGCTTAAAAGCCAGACAAATTTCAATGTTGCACTTTATGGTCACAATTAGTGGGCAACTAATGCAAGAACATTATGAAATTAACTAATAAAACTGCACATATAACAACTGAAATGCCAGCACAGACTCTTTTTTTTCACAGCAGAAATCATCAAACTAAACACTGCAGTTAAACAAGAGATTACTGCAAATCTGATATTTTTCCTGAATATGTACTATCATCTACTGGGGAGCATTGATCAATGAGGATCAGTGTCATGTTAAGCTAAATATTCCAATGAAGGAAAGCTTCCCTTCAATGCTGCAGGTAATAAGATCATGCTTAACAGTAAAAACTCTGAAACGGACATTCGCGTTTTGTTTTAGGAAAACATGTACCAAATGTTGTTTCACTCCAAAAATACAGCATCTCCACTTCAGATTTAGGTTGTCCCTGATGAATAGAAATGAAGATGTGGACAGCATTTTTAAAGGAGCCTTTTCATTAGTTCATTATGAGCTTTATGAGTCTTGTTGAAAGGCATCTCACAAGGACTAAATGCACTGCATTTAGGTATGAGATCCACTCTTTTGAAATTAAAATTGGCCCTAATTGTAGCCGACCAAGAAGTGTTCCTGAAAAGATGACAAGCTGAAATCAGCCCACTAAATATTGAAACAAAAGACTGACTTCTATTTAGTTCAACACTTAACAAAAATCACCACAATCTCCCCTGCTGTTTAAGCACATAAAGATTAAAATTAAATTTGATATGTTATCATATATTATTTAAAATGTAATGTATATTTTCTAGTTTAGAAATCATTGCAAAATGCTTGACTTTTATTTAGGTACTGTATTCCATGTTAAAAAATTAATATTACAATTAAAGTAAGCAATTTAACAATTACTCATTCTGTGAAACTCAGAAATGAGCCAATTGCATCCAAATGGGTTTGACAGAGCTCTTATTCAGACTTTATCTTGACCTGGATTTAGCATCTAATTCCCCTTTTTTAATCCTTTATTAAGGGAGAACAAAATCATATTTAAAAAGACAATCAGGAAGTTAAAATTCCTGTAAAATACAGATAAAGTCATTTCATTGAATCATAGCAATATGTATTAGCTTCTTCAGTTGCACTTAGAACTGTGTGCAAGAAAAGTCACTGAAAAGACACTGAAATTCTTTTTGACATATTTAAATATTTAAAGATTTTAAAGATGTTTTGTTTTTAAAATTTAGCTAACTCTATTTAGGTCAACATTCATTTTAAAAGGCACATCCTGACTACATAATGCCCTTCATTTTCTACAAGTCCCTCCCCCAGTAAAAAAGTGATGATTTTCATTTATGTAACAGACGAATTCTGGGAAGCACAGGACAGATACTGCCGCAGGTGGGGTTAAGGACTGGTGAAGCTTGAGTAATGCAACAGAGTATCTTGCTGTTTCTTTAGAATTGTCAGATATTCAGGATTCAGTATTGAGTCAGAAATGATGTATAGTGCTTAAAATTGAATATGAAAACTTGTCATTTAATTTCTATGACCGGCAAATAAAATGCAATACACTCTTTAAAAAGAAATGACCTTACCCAACATAAAACATGTAGTGGACATTTTATACATTGTGCAAGCCACTGTTTCTGCTGATTAATGCTATAAGTGAAATACTGGGTATTTATAAAAAAAAACTATGGAGAATCAAATAGCCAAAATAATTAAAACAAGGAAATTAGGTAACTGCATGGAAGGTAAAGAAAACTGTTTGACTGTCATAATAAAATCATCTGTCTTTTCTATACATCCTAGATGTCCTGATATGAACTAGTATATATTTTTAAATTAAGATATTTTGTATGGCTGTGTTGAGTACATTTAAGTTTAATTATACTGTATTATACCCCATTGGTAAGTATTGTAGTTTTCAGAGTTAACATGGATGGTAAGAGATTTATAATAATAATAATAATAATAATAATAATAATAATAATAATAATAATTAATAATAATAATAATAATAATACTTCAGAGTGCTTTTTCATAAATTCCCTTTTTGTAAAGTCATGCCGCTGCTTGTGTTTCTAAATGTTTTAAAATGTGTGAATTTTTACTTCTTCCATTATTTATTCATGGAAAATCATTAAAAGAATGTTTTGGATAACATTTCTAATCAGGTCATCAATATACTGTATAGCAGATGAATAAAAGAGCTCTGGTTTGCTACAACTGTTTTACCAAATATTTGTTCACTATTATTCTTTTATTCACTATTATTACGATTTTTCTTAATTATTATTCTTTGTACATAAAGTTCAATGTAAATGTAAACTTTAATTTTCTTTTTTATTTGTATACCTCACCTAGAAAAAAACACCACAACACAAATATTTAAAAAGGATACAAAAAATAACTGATCAAAAAAGAAACAACACTGATAACTGTCGATCAGAACTGTGATGGTAATTGTCGATCAGAACTGTAAAGATATTTCTTTTTATTGTCCTTCTTTTTTGCATTGTCTACCCCCTTTCCCAAAACTTCACCCTTATCATGGAAGTTTATAATATGAAAATCCATATTAACTGGAAAGCAAAGAAAGTCAACTCACCCAAATTTAATTACAATATAAAGCTGGATGGAATGTCAAAATTCCTCTATAGCTTCAATATTAAAATAATTGACAAGGTGTTCCAGATTGAGTAGAACTCTTTTATTTTATCCTTATTTTCAAATGTATTTTTTTATTTAAAATAGTCAACATGTGAAACAGATCCATTGTGCAGTGGAGAGTTCATTCTTATTCTTCCAACTGAGAAGAATTTCCTTCTTAGCTATTGTCAGAGAAAGAAATATTAAAGAAGAACCTTGTTTGGATACATTGAGCCCAGAAAGGTCCCCAACAAGGGAGAGTGCAGGCTTTCGCAGAATGCTGTAACCCATTACACTAGAAATAATATTGGTAATTTATTCCACAATTCTATGACATGTGTGCCATTCCAGAATCCAATAAAATAATTATTTTTTTGTTTGCTGAAGACATTGCCGACATATTTCTAAATCTACATAGCCTTTTAAAAAAGGGTATAGTCCTCTTTTGAGTGTATTGCACTAAATGTTAAACTTCATAATGAATTAACTGTATGTATGTACTGGTAGAAAATGTGAAGGTGTTCAAATAGATTTTGTACCAAAAATCATATGGTTGACTTAATGCAAGGTCAGTACTCCACTTATCTAGCAAGAGATACAATAAACCAATGAAAGTAAAAAGGGCATATAGTTTAGAAACTATCTTACTTTTCTCTATCATTTTTTAATGATCTTATAATTGGAGTCAATTCTTAAGAAAAGTTATCTTTATGTTTATTTGTGTGCAGATGTTGGATATATTGAAACATCTGGGTATTTGGAAGTAAATATTCCAGAGCCATTTGATGAAAAAGAATGAATTATCCCTTGAGTATTAGCTGACCAAGCTAACTTACATATTGCAAAGTAAACTTTCATTTTCTATGGTCATACTTTTCTCCAATGTTTATTAGCGAAAAAACATGTAATAAAGGACAAAGTAAAAAATAAAATTTAAATATTAAAATTATAATAGCTGATAGCTAAGGTAGGATTTTCAGAGCACCATTACAACAATTGTACTGTAAGTTTAAGATTCTTAATTGGGAGGCTTCCACCACTGTTTGACTAAACAAGAAATAATTAAAGGGAAAAGGGTATTTTTAATCTTTTCTTTTCAGCTAACCAGCATTTTATAGACAGAGCATGTACAGTATATGATATGCTTGAAGAAAACAGTACCTCACTAGCTGTATACACAACTGTTTTCAAAAGAAGGATTAAATATTAAAGGACAAATATTAAATGTCAGTATTTTGAAATTTAAATTATTCAAAATAAGATTACTTTATTGGCCATATACAACTTCTTGTAATAGGAATTTGTCTTTTTTCACATACCCCAACTTGCTCTCCATGATACACACATATACACAGATAGGGTGAGAAGCTTGAGGTCAGAGCGCAGGGTCAACCATTTAAACAACACCCCTGGTGCAGTTGGGGTTAAGGGCCTTGCTCAGAGGCCCAACAGAGGATGATTCCTGTGCCAGCCGTGGGATACAAACTGGCAACCTTACAGCCACAGACACAGATCCTTAGGCACAGATCCACCGCACCACCCCTATCTTTCCTATTGTTCTCTTTCCCAGCTTTTAGTGTTAATTGTATATGTTTTATAGAACTAGACCTGGGACACATGTATTGATGTGATTTATTTCAAAAGGCTGAAACCTTAAGTGAACTTTTTTCTTTTTTTTAATTAATGTTGTCAGCACTAATGCTATGAAGCACCAAAATACTATTTTGGCAGTGACGGGAAATGACTTTACCTTCTTAGATACAAATTGGAGGTCAATGCATGCATGTTTATAAGGGTCAAAATATGTGCTTAGAGCCTTCACTAATGTTCTCTACTACTACAGTAAGAACTGTCTTCTATATTTTTTATTATTAATACTGTCATGGAAATATAACTATCAAGGAAGCCACAAGAGAGAGTTCTCACCTGAGTAAGGTCTTTATTTCAATATTGGGAGCCCTGCTGCCACTTCGCAAAGTGCAACCAGAGACTCAATTTGTTACAAGCAGTACAGGGTTTTTATAAGACGTTGCGCTGTAAAAAAGCTCAGTGCTTTGCTCCTTCTAGAACTTCCCCTTTCCCTAAGACAAAACAGATTACATCATAGAGCGAGAGAAGAAGCAATAGATTTGTTTTTCAAAGCTAATCAGTTACTTTCGGCTAAACGACCCAGACAGCATATATTGTTTTGGTACATTGTCTTCTAAAGTAACCTAAACAGTGTACTTTGTTGACGCACTATTTTCTAAAATTCTGCACGTACTGTAGCACAGCAATTACATCCTTGAAATATATTATCTAAAAGCACCAATATATTTTTTGCAAAGCTCTCTACATTTTAAGAATAAATTTACTTATTAGATTTCCACTTCAATACAGATTTGTTTGAATCAAACCAGGCTTATTTTAAATAGTATTTAATTCAAATTTAACTTCCAAAACCTATTTTTAACAATTCAAAGAAAATATTCATAATAGATAATAATGGGAGCATCCAATAACATTTTTGTTGTTTCTTTTTAAAGACCAGAAATTTTGTGAGTGTCTGTCAGTGGAAAGTGAATGCAAATCCATATATTCCATAGTTCTTGTTACCACACTTTGGCTTGCTGTCATTTTTAAAATAATTGAAAGAATTGCTAGCAGAGTGGTATGGAATGATATATAATAGAGATGACAAATCCACAGAAATTTGTTTTAGAGCATGGATACTACAGGAAAAAGTAACTAATTGTTAGATACTGGCATTAAATTAAATTTAAAAAGTCTAAACTTGTACCTTGGTTTCCAGCACCAAAGGTGATGTTTTATTGACCACACTTGGTATTCTTATTCTTTCCATTACTTAGTGTGCTGTTGGAAATGTATCTCTTCTAGTTATTAACTTGGGGTGTATTTGATTTTACAGGTTGGAAAAGTTGTTCATTCAAATCTTAAACAGTCTTTTGTTTTGCTAAATAAAAACAGAGAATATTTCTTACAAAAAAACATATAATATGTGTAAATATGTGTAAAAATTATGTATGAATGATCTACTGTCTATGGGTACTCAGGTTAGTGTTGCTGCCTTGCAGTGCTGGGGCCCTGGGTTCAATGCCAGGGTACTATTTACATGGGATTTATATGTTTTTCCTCATGTTCATGTGGGTTTCCATCGGGTGCTCTGGTTTCCTACCACAGTCAAAAGATATCATATACTGATAGGTTAATTGGCTTCTGAGAAAATTGCCTGTGGTATGAATGTGTGCGTGTTTGTGTCTATGTGTACCCTGTGGTGGACTTGCATCCTGTCCAAGGTGTACAGTATGTCACCTTGCATGCGTTACTTGCTGAGATAGCTCCGGCTCACCCAGGATTGTGTAGTGAATAAAGACAGTTTAGAAAACATATAGATGGATCGTCTGTCTACTGCTTTAGCTATTAGCTTAACCATCTTAAAAAACTCTAAGATCCACGTTAAAAATATTTAAATAAATAAAAATATAGCACAATGCACATACATGTGTACAAAGTAGTTCAGGTGGGTACTCCATCAGCATTTGCAGGCTGCAAAGGAACAAGTAAGAAGTTTATTCCATGCTGAAAAGAGAAAGAAAACACAATGTTTCGGCCATGAGGCCTTCTTCAGGTGTGAGAGCAAAGACAGTGACATTACTTTTAGTAATTACAACATTCTGTTTTTCTAATCAATTCACAAAAGCAGAAAATACTCCATCATAACATTTTCTTTTTAGAATGGTACAATCTAAAAGCTCAGCACTGATTAAAACACACAACATCAATCCATAAAACACTAGGTTTAAAGTCACTAGCTGTTGCATGAAGACCATTTTTACAACTTTTTACAACATTCATGGTTTCTATTTAAAAAGAAAATAAAAAAATAGTTTTGAAAAAAAATATTTTAAAATGCATGTTTTGCTTTTGAAAAAAAAAAACGTGCACTGTTGGCCTGTGTGCCAATTTAATATAAATTAAACATTTTATAATTACAGAAACAGTTTACTTTTTCCTGAAAAAAACAACACATCTCTTACATAATCATGGTTGTTAAAAGGGTAGGAAACAGCTATGCCAACATTTTATTAATTGTACAGGTTATGAATGCTCAATAATGACATACTAGTGTTTCACTATCTTTGTACATTTCACAAATTGTATCATTATACTTTACTGTGTCATGGAGAAATAAATTAATTTAGTAATTATTATAAATTCTATGATTTTTTTAAACAATTGATTTTTTAAACTATTGGAATATATGATGAAAATGTAGTCATCTGTTTACCATAGATCTGCATAATGATTTTATGATAATGAAAATGAAACCTAAAAAAGGCATATTTTTGTTTCAGTGTTTACTGGTTGAATGGCAGATCTCACTTCCTATTGTTTTCAGGTGTTATAAAAGACAAAATTTATTGTCTCATAGGAAATAGTTGGGTTACACTTGTACATTAATACTTGCTTAATACTTGACATGTAGCGTATGCCTCATGCGTGTTATGTTTCACCTTCCTGTTCTTGACATTTTCATTATTTTACATATTTTAATAAGCGTTTTCAGAAGTATGTGCATTGGGCTGTAATAAGCAAAATGTATAATTAAAGGTGATATTTCCTTTATTTCTGCAATAGGCTTAAATGTTGCATTTGTAGTGTGGATATCATTTATATATCAATCTAAGGTCTGCCATTTCTAAATATATGGTGTTTCATTTAGAATTTTTTCATTTATAGTTTTATTTAAATTGAATACATGCCTTTTTAAACAAAGGACAGCAGACAAGTCAGAAGTATATGTGTTAAAAATCTCACTTTTTAATCTCAATCTGAAATAAGATCTCCGGAATACTGTCAGAGTGCATGGTATCACAAAGGCTAACCCACTATTCTATAATTTGTAAATCAAATCCATTGATTCATAATTCCTCCACAGAATGCCTGCTGAATGTTTTTTTTTTTTTTATCCAAGCCTTATGCTAATTATACTGGCTGGTAATTCAGTCTTTATGTCCTTTGTCATGTAATGGCAGAAAAAGTCCTTCATTCCAAAAGCAGTACATTTTAACTTAAATATGAAATGTTTGGAAATTACAATAGTAACTTAAATATAATGAAACAAACCCTTTAATTTACTGGTTTTATAAATGTGCTCCAGGTTATAGTGCAATTGTTTTTTTTTAACTATTTTATGTTCATGTGCAGACGTGCAGTACAGAAATATTAATGTCAGCACTCAAAACGAGCTGGTCAAGACTTATAAGTCTATAAGACGTAAAGCTAACTTCATGTTAAATTCAAACATTCATGTAAACAAAAAAATAAATATTCATGTAAATGTTTTAAAATATCTGAATATTTAAAAATACAAGTTCCATTACTTAAAGTAAATTGTGTAAACTAACTGGATATGGTATACTGTTAATACTGATCAAAATATTTTCAATGATACTCTGCTATTTTTCGTTGTTTTTATTTATTTTAACAGCAGGAATGTGATTTTCTTTAGAAGTTTGATTGAATGCACATCTACGGTTCTGTAACAAGAAGCTGAGATACCTGTATATTTTAAATACAGATGGATAGCTACGTCAGCATGTGTAGGCTGCAAAGGAACAAGTAATAGGTTTATTCCATGCTGAAAAAAAAAGAACGAAAACACAACATTTCGGCCATGGTGCTCACACCTGCAGAAGGCTCCACGGCCGTAATGTTTTCTTTCTTTTTTTCAGCATGGAATAAACCTATTACTTGTTATTTTAAATACAGCCTCTTCATTCTCTAAGATAAAATGGCAACTGACAATGACAAAAATGTGTATTGCTTTTTTCACTAGGTGCAATTAAAAAATTGTATATCCCTTATCAAAAGAATACTAATGTAATGTCTGTAATTAACTAAATAAAGTGACCATAAAAATGTGAATGTAGTACACCAATTTTCATGTTCAGCCACAAATAGTAAGATTAGTTAGAAATACTGTTTAAAAATCTCTACTATGTTTATTAGTATTTGTATTAGTATTATTGAATTAGGACTGCTTATCATCGATGTTAGCTACAACTACAGTAAGTTCTCAGGATTTTGTTGAGAAAACTACAATGCTTAACAATGGGGCTTTATACAATGCAAACAAAAACAAATTTAACACTGTCATACAAAAGGATTTATTTAAAAATATATGCCAGTTATATTCCTTTCAAACATTTTTAACATGGTACAGAAATTAGATATAATATTATTAATAAAATATAATTATTATGCATTCATGTATAAATATTGGCAAATTACATATATTAATTAATAGCAAATGTCTCTGAAGTTGAATTCAGTTTTTGTATTGAAATGATGCTGTTGACATCCAATGCCCTGATATCTTAAGATGTTTTATTGCATGCATTGACAAAAGAGTCTCAAAGAATAAGAAAAAAATGTGCTGTATTAATCTGTAAATTAATATACATTGACCAAAAAATCCATTGCTTGATGTTTTTACTATTTATAAGATTACTATTTTTTGTTCGCTTGAAGTCTTAGCATATATATAGTCATATAAGATTGTTTTAGAATATTAAATTCAACTTCATTATGCTGATAAACATAAATGAGAATTAAAATTCACCCTTCAGAATACATACATTTTATTACAAATTGTTAAATATAATAAGATAATACTACCAAATATCTTGGGGAAAAAAAAAAACTTTGAAAAAAAGAGAAATAAACAGACATTTTGTAATAAAGAGAAAGTGCAATCCTTGTCCCAAATCTGTTTACAAAGTTTGATTTTGGAAACAGAATTTTCTTGGCACTGAGTGAAAATGACTTTCACTGGTAGACAGCACACTCATTCTGTATTAACTAAGAAGTTGTCTAATGAATACTTTCAGATGTGACACAACTGTTGTTTTAGACAAATCTGAAGGCTTGCTGACCGTGCAATAACCTCTGCATTCTGGCCTTGGGGCTTTTTATGCTAACCTACATAACAGCTTGAAAGTTCTGTGAATCTACAGCAACAGTATGCATTACAGGGATACTATAAAATATTTTACAATATTAGAAATTAGCAATTTGCATATAACGGAAATGCCTGAAAAGTGAAAATAAACCTACTGTATATACAGCAAGAAGAAAATTCAGTAGAAGGAAGCATAAATAATGTAGTAAAGTATAAATAATTATAATCATATTTTTCAAAGGTTTTATTTTTCAGTAATTCATTTTGTAAATGCTCATTTTTAAGACTAATCACACTTTTAATAATATGCACATAGTGAAAAATTAATTCAATCTGGAAGGCATCAGAGGTTTTATTCATTTTAAGGATACAAAGAGTTAAGATAATTTGTGATTCATTAAAATAATGAAGGCTGAAATTATGTATATACAGTAATCAATAATTATATGAAGGGAAAAAAATGACTGTTATATTTAAATGTTTTTCTTCCACAGTTAAAATAGTAGTTAATATTTATATTTTATATTAAATTTAAAATGATATAAAATATAATTTTTAACTTTTCAGATGTGACACAACTGTTGTTTTAGACAAATCTGAAGGCTTGCTGACCGTGCAATAACCTCTGCATTCTGGCCTTGGGGCTTTTTATGCTAGCCTACATAACAGCTTGAAAGTGCTGTGAATCTGCAGCAACAGTATGCATTACAGGGATACTATGAAATATTTTACAATATTAGAAATTAGCAATTTGCATATAACAAAAATGCCTGAAAAGTGAAAATAAACCTACTGTTCATACAGCAAGAAGAAAATTCAGTAGAAGGAAACATAAATAATGTAATAAAGTATAAATAATTATAGTCATATTTTTCAAAGGTATTATTTTTAATTAATTCATTTTGTAAATGTTTATTTTTTAGACTAATCACACTTTTAATAATATGCACATAGTGAAAAATTAATTCAATCTGGAAGGCATCAGAGGATTTATTTATTTTAAGGATACAAAGAGTTAAGATAATTTGTGATTCATTAAAATAATGAAGGCTGAAATTATGTATATACAGTAATCAATAATTATATGAAGGAAAAAAATGACTGTTATATTTAAATGTTTTTCTTCCACAGTTAAAATAGTAGTTAATATTTATATTTTATATTAAATTTAAAATGATATAAAATATAATTTTTAACTTTTCAGATGTGACACAACTGTTGTTTTAGACAAATCTGAAGGCTTGCTGACCGTGCAATAACCTCTGCATTCTGGCCTTGGGGCTTTTTATGCTAACCTACATATCAGCTTGAAAGTTCTGTGAATCTGCAGCAACAGTATGCATTACAGGGATACTATGAAATATTTTACAATATTAGAAATTAGCAATTTGCATATAACAAAAATGCCTGAAAAGTGAAAAATAAACCTACTGTATATACAGCCAGAAGAAAAGTCAGTAGAAGGAAACATTAATAATGTAATAAAGTATAAATAATTATAGTCATATTTTTCAAAGGTTTTATTTTTCAGTAATTCATTTTGTAAATGCTCATTTTTAAGACTAATCACACTTTTAATAATATGCACATAGTGAAAATTAATTCAATCTGGAAGGCATCAGAGGATTTTTTCATTTTAAGGATACAAAGAGTTAAGTTAATTTTTGATTCATTAAAATAATGAAGGCTGAAATTATGTATATACAGTATTCAATAATTATATGAAGGAAAAAAATGACATTTAAATGTTTTTCTTCTACAGTTAAAATAGTAGTTAATATTTTTAT
The DNA here is from genome assembly GCF_059453375.1 of Lepisosteus platostomus. Taxonomy (NCBI): domain Eukaryota; kingdom Metazoa; phylum Chordata; class Actinopteri; order Semionotiformes; family Lepisosteidae; genus Lepisosteus; species Lepisosteus platostomus. The sequence goes on along the minus strand of NC_142612.1, from coordinate 46,076,333 downwards.
TTTATATGAAAATTAAAGTATATAAAATGTGTTTTTAATTATTGCATAGGAGATTGTTTTCATTTAGTGTTTATTACTCCATGTTGTCATCCTTGTAAACAAAAATAAAAGAAATATACACTGTTTATAATCTACATACAATTTATTTCTACTGATGTATAACTCATTCCTAACTGACTTTCAAATATATTCATAGACTTTAAAGATAAATGAATGTTTAGCAAAATAATTTTATGTTAACTTACATTTTTGTCTTAATCTTCTTACCTTCTCTTTTTGTTTGAAGGACACAAGGGTAGAATGGCAGAAAAGCCATTTATTTTTATTAATATATTAGTATTTTTATTAATATATTCATGGAAAAAACAAACTACAAAATATGTTAGGGATTATTCATTATTGGTGTATTATATGGATACTTTGCTTATACTTTATACAGGTTATACCTTCCAGTCATATCAAGACCTTCATAAATGGGGCAAAATACGCTAAGACACTTGGTAATTACATGCTCCATCACACTCCTGAAGCTGGACTGGATAACAGGGAATCTGAGAGCATTAAATCTAGAGCCAACCATTTTTTTCCCTCTATCTTTATATAATAGGGGGTGAAAAGTTCACTGGCAGATAGTAACATGGATATTTATAGTCGATCTTCTGTCCTTGTAATACAATAAATTAATATAATTGAATTGTGTAGATATAAAACATGACGAGGCTGCTGTGTGTGTGGCTGCTTTCTCATTAGGACTGTTACAAATTTGGAAACAAACAGAGGGTTGATCTCATTGTTTTGTATTCATGTGCTACCCTTTACTTAATGACCAGGAATGTATTTACAACAGAGAAATGTTGACCCTATACTTCATTCCTTTAGTGTCCTGTTGATGGCAGCAGTGATACAGAAAAGATGAATGATGCTATGTCACTTTACAATATCTTAAATTATATATTACTTTAATGATTTCTACCAAAAAATAATCATTACAAAAATATAAATGTAAGAAGAGTAATAATACATTGAAATCATTGTTAAACAGAGGTAATTATCTAAGAGTAGGCGTATTAACTAGCTAAACTTCTTAAACAAAAAATTTCCTCAAAATCTTTTATGTTTTTCTGAGGTGTGTTTCTAACACAGATGACATGGAACAGTACTGGTCATTACATGTTTAATTACATTTCCAGTTAATCCATAATTGTATACAATTTATTCTAAGTTTTTTTTTTTAATACTCAATGAAAAAAAGTTCATTCACATTAGCAGACCCAAAAAAATAAACAAATATCATTAGAATTTCCAAAGAAAGTGACATCACCAATTTAGAATTATACACTAAAACATAAATAAAGTTAGATATTATATTGATTAAACATAAACATATTTCGTTTAGTCCTGCAACGGAAAAATACACAAAACTACCCTCTGTAATCAAGTAAAATTAGAAACAAAATTTAAATTTACATATTGACACAAAACCTTAAGTTATTTGTGCACCAATGCTACTTTTAACAAAACAACTTTATCAGGAGTAATAGTACTATCTATACTATTTACTATACTAGTACAAGGAGTGTTACATTTTGAAAAAAAAAATGAAAAAAAAAATAATCTAACATTGAAGTGATAAGCTTTCTGCACCTTTATGCTCATCTCTGCTGACATTTGATTCAGTTTTGGCTGAACATCTGTAACAAACTAAAACTTTTTTGAACAAATAGAAAATACCTCCTTGGAAAACACACCCTTATGGTAAAACAACATGTCTAAGACTATTTAAAGAAGATGGTAGATGGTGATACGTTTTCAGTTTTTGCTTTAAGCACAGCAAATCACTTGGTGACCTCAATCTGCCATTTAGAAATTAGTTATTCTGTCCACTTCAGCTAGTCAATGTTACATCCTGCTTAGATCATATATTATGATCAAAAACTTTATTGTAAGTTGATTTATATAATTCTGTTTTATATTGCTCAATTAGAACTTTGGAGTTGAAAATGTGAAAAGAAAACTGACTTAGTAAATGTTGTCATCATGAAAGAAACATAAAAATCAACAGTATCTAAATAACAGATTTTCATGTTGGTTAATACAAAGAATTACATTTCTTTTAAATTATGTGATGTAACTGGGCCCCTGAAGGTGGGTATGTGAAGTGCTAAAAGCTGAACCTGTGTCCACTGAAAAATACAATACTTGAAGACAAATTTTTCTCTGCTTCATAGATATTGTTTTTTTAGCAACACATAAATTTGAACATTTTCAGAGCAGAATTTATGTTTTGTTTAAATTACACAGTATGAAACCAAAGCTTAATCCAAATTATAATAAACTGTCCAGAACAAAAACTACTTGGCAAAAAGAAAAAAAAAAACACAAAGAATTAAATTGTTACATAAAGACTCTAAGGATTAAATAAACAGTACTCTTTTTTTCATTTGCTTTAGTACGTTTGATTAATGGAAAAAAAAATCAAAGGCATTCAAAGGCAATAACTTCATGAGGGTAAATTTTTAAATGTTACAGTGTAATTCTTATAAATGTTTAAAATTAATAATGCTAGAGAACAACTAGAGGTAAATTCCACAAAGCTTGTCAACTCACTCCATTACTTAGTTCCCTTCTCTAATCTTCATTAATATTGTTATTCATGTAATCTGTTTGTTTAGTGTAAAGAACTAATATATTCTGTATATGTAAAGTATAACATTATTATTATTATTATTATTATTATTATTATTATTATTATTATTATTATTATTATGTTATAACATATAACAAAATACCTACGGTGTATGGCAGTTTTCAATACCAGATGTACTGTATCACCAATTCTATTATTTAAGAATAATGTTTTTCTTAATATTTTGAATATAATGTGTCTAAGTCTGCAAAAACAAAAACTTTTTTTTAAATGCTTTTTTTGTTTGGGTGGAAGTTACATTATCCAGTGGAATCTCTAGTTAGCACTTTAATTTTCCTTTACTTGATAACTAATTTTGTTCCACTGCTTGGATATCTTTTATTTTTCATTACAAGTTCATGAACAGCAATGTCAGTAGAGTATTTGTTTAACCTATGGAACTTGCTTACAGAGTAATCTCCTGGGCAGACAGGGACCAACAGAGAGTAAATAGGTGGATGATAAGGATACAACCAGATGCCTGGATACAATATTAAGCACACAAAATGTCAAAGAACTGATGCAAAAAAATAGTTTTTGTTGAACACACCTGTCATTAATATTGGATAATGTTTTCATGCCTGGAATTAACCATTGCACACCTGTGTCCTTTGCCGTGCGACTATGTATTTGATTGTAATATAAATAAATATAAATGTGAAATGGGATTATGTCAAATCAGATGTATTCTACGTCCAGACTGTGTAATTGAATTCTGTGTCCACAATTCCCCTCAGAAAAAGCAGGTACTTTAGGTTGTATGAAAGACATAAAACTAGTAAAAACACATTGAACTCTCAGTGAACTACAGTACAGTACAGCCAGATTCAAATACTGAGTTGCTGGTGTATGGGTATTTTGTTCAGGTGTTTAAAGTTTTTTTAGTGATTAAGAAAAGCCATTTCTTAAGCAAGCTTTTGTGTTATAGGTTTCAATAACTGTTTTATCCCTCTGAAACCCTGCTGCGTAAGCTAATTTCTGCAAATAGCATCATTGTAATTTGATTTCTGTTGAAAATGTCAACAATTATACAATCATATAACTGAGGGCAAACGCTGTGATTGGGATCTTTGCCAAGATATGGAGATGTGAGATGAGATAATGAAATTATCAAAAAAGATACTGAAGGAATCAGTTTATTTATTTATATTTTAGTTTCTAAAGTTCACATGCATACCCATGGAAGAATTTCATAGGCAGTCTTATTTTTAGAACACAGTTTTGTTTTACAAATTCATTCCAACCGTAAAAAAACATTTCTTAGATACTGTACATATCTAAGATACATTTTCAGTAATGTAGGGACAACTATTTTTTGAAAGAAGAAAAGCTAAATAAGGACTTGAGAGAGTTAATGTTCATACAGATGTCATTGATTTTATATTTAAATGTTGTCTTGGTGTGATTTAAATCTCTGAATCATCTAGAAAGAAGCTCCTGAAGTAAAAGAAAAATTACCTAATATATTTTATGTTTAGACAAATGGATTACATAAAACTGTTCAAAATGCAAGTCACATTATCTGCAAGAGTATGTATTTTGGTAAGCAATTATGAATAACAATGCAGTCTTACAAATTGAATAGTGATATAATTCCATATGCATATCCAGATAATAAAAAGCTTATTATTCTGAGTTTGTTTGAAGAACATTTTAAATAAATTTAAAATGCTTTTTAAATTACTATATATACATATATTCAAGAGATATAATTTTATCTTTCTGAAAATAAAGAACAGTTTTAAAGACACTCATTATTATTAACTAAACTATATATCTCTATCAAGTATCTTAAAGAATGTATGTTCTTAAAATGTGAAAATATGCTCAACACTTTTTCAGCATTATTCAAATATATGTAAATAGCTAAAAAATGTAGACTAATGATTATTTATTTGCATTTATTCCAGAGACAATCAAAGAGTAATTAACTGTTTTAAAAACACATTAAAAAACAGTAACAGTGGGACTAACTCAAAATCCCCTGCTGTCATTGTGTTTGTGTTATACTGACCTAAGCCTGAACTCCCATAAGCTCAATGTTCCAGTCTATTCTTTCACCCTAGAACTGTCATATCATGCCATACCCCATTACTTCAAACCAGGCCTGACAGCCCTCAAGCAAGCACAATGTGTTATTTGCAAGTCACACTCCTTTTCATCCTTTCCTAATGCATCTTTGAAAGACATGCTATTATTCTTCACCATAATCATTAATATAAGGACATTGAATAAGTATTTTGTTTTGGTATACTGTCATTTGGTTGTAGCATTTGGTCTAATGTAATAATCTCAGTTACACTGTCTGATCCTCCCTTTTAGATCTGTTTCCCCGAACTGAATTACTGAGGCACAGCAGCTGGTGGGCTTTGCTAGTGGTTTTAAAGATTAAGCTGTGGCACCCTGACCCATCCTAAATACTCCCAGCATTGCTCAGGTTTATGATGGGATTTGGTGCATGAAAGTACAGCCGAAAAGGAGGATAATGCCGATGCCTCTTAATCTGGATAATCTTGAAGTTCAATGGGGGAAAATTCAGTTCATCATTGCATTATATTATTATGTGTGCACCCCAGAAAAGGCTCAATGAAGACTTTGAATATGAGGAAGCAACTAGAATATGGATGGTCCGATTTAAATTTAGACTTAAAACTATTAAAACAGTAGAGAAAAGTATGATTTTTTCATCCATTACAAACTTGAACAACAGAATCATTTGTTAATGTGTTTGTTTTTCGATACAATTTCTAAATATTATTTTTAAATAATAAAGTTGAACCTGAGAGACAAGACAATACATATTTTTTCTCATAAATATTGTTATTTATAATATACTTGTACTGGTTTGTTGTTAAAAATGTGAATAGATTTTTACTTTGGAATAAAACTTTAAATTGTGCACAAATCATAATTTAAATTAATTGCTATTCCAGGAACATTAATTCTGCAAAGCAGCCTATATAAATTGTGACATAGATCTTAAAATGGGATAAAAAAAATAAAAAGTAGTGTAACTTATTCAGTTCTTTAAATCTGCCTGCTTACGTAAAATATTAAAATTATACAGATTTTATGCTAATTATTTGTTATAAATTTTAAAGTGTTTTGGGATAGAGTTGTATTTTGATAAGCACAGCTTTGAGAGCATAGTATTGATTCTAACAATTTGCTTGCAGAATAGGATAAGATTTTGTCAGTAATACATTTAGAAACATTATCATTAATATATTCACACAATTTCACAACCTGGAAAGACCTGCAGGCCATAGGTATTAAAGAATTTCCACAAAAGGAGATAACAGCAGTGGATTTAAGTTTTCATGAGTAAGTTTTCAGACTGACTCTTAATGACTTGTAATCCCTACTTACAGTTACTTATGCATTGGGTATTTTAGCTTGGGTTAATTGTTGGGAAAAAATAAAGCTTGATTTGTAAAATAAAACTTGTACACAATTCCAAAGCAAATGTGTGACAGTATACAGTATATCTTTTGCTTATAAAAACATTTCCACAGATTTCAAAAAGGGTATCTGACCCTGGTTTTGAATTCCGTAATTATATAGCATTTTTCCACAAATAGCTACACACTGAATACATCCAAGAAATGTGTCAGTTTACATGGCTAATGCTATTTAAAGATACATAATGTGTTTCACAATAAACATACAATTTGACTGTTATTTTAATCTTTAAAAAGTCTAAATGTGCTAAATTAAAAAAATAAATGTGCAGATAATGTCTTTCTCTGTAAAATCCATTTTCATTTCCTGTTTACCATTTAATGGGGATTTAAATAAAAACTAGTGAACACCACAGACACATAATTCTTTACATTATGTATTATTTAAAAGTATTTTAATTGCCCAAGATGTAAATCCTGTTGATGCATTTATTAATTGATTAATTTATCCTGAGATGCATCATCCTGGGGCTGTTTTACAATTTTTGTGAAACTTTTTTTATTTATACGAGTCCAAATTTTCTTTCAAATTATTATTATGTGAACAAAAAAAATGAAAAAAACAGTTCTCAAAACCATCATTTGAAGAGATTAAAAAACTGAATGTATATATATATAGTCTTGTATTATATTTATGCAGGACTAAAATGACAGGTAATAAGTTGCCAGCAAAAATATGATGACCATGTGCATATGGAAACAAATAAAAAATGCCTTGAACCTTGTAAACAGGCATATTAACATAGATCTAACTCATAGAGTTCATAACATATAGTTCTCAACATAGACCATACATTTAATAAGAACAGAAGTATTTCAGCAATATAACTATTTTAAATAAACAAAAGTAATGCTTTATGAAAAAGGGTAACACATGGATGATGGCAAAGACCATATCAATATAATTCATTTATGATTAGAGACTTTAAATATTTTCCTCTTTCCTTATAAAATTTTCTGATCACTGTTAATACATTGTGGTGTCACTTAGTTTTTTATTTCTGTTTGATTGGGTGATGTTAATAGACCTAAATGATAAATATACAAAAATACAATATACAGTTACCTATTATCCATCAGTAAGAAAGTATGTAGAATAAATTCACTTGCGATATTAAAATGTAATAACTTACTGTATATGAGACAAACAATAATATAAAATATATTATATAAACAAAAATATGATATGTTAATATGAAATACAATAAACATATTATATATTTATATATGACATTTAGTATCAATTAACACATAATAAGGATATTTAACTGTGGCTAAGATGTAGCAGATTACAATACTTCACATACAAACAAAAGAAAAATGTTTGTTTAGCTGTGTAAATGCATTCATTATTTGGATTCTTTCAAAACTGAAAGACATACTACCCTGAATGCATAGTGTCTTCAGAGTTCTCATCTTTCTAGTAAAATGTGATCAATTAAACTGACTAATGTTTCTGTAAGTATAGCAGAACAAAATATATACAGTTGCCTTTACGATCACTTCAGGTTTTAGGCTAACCTTACACCTCAATAGCATCTGTATCTTTCACAGTGTCAAGAGGAGAGGAGAAAGAGAAGTTGCTGGTACATTACTTAACAATCAATTTAACTTCAAGGGAGAAGTACAAAATATTTCAATTAATCAATTAATATTTTTATTATCTCATTTTACAGTATACAGGTTGCTCCTTCTATAAAAGTTGTGGTATAATTATATTAATAAAGATTCAGAAATGTAATATTTTGATCATGAATTGCTGTGCATATATGTAGAATATTTTTTATCTTTTTAGAAAAATAAAACTGCGAAAAAAGGCTTGAAGATCGCATTAAGATGAAAATAGAAGTTATATATATGGAGTTATATTAACGTTATACGGTGTATATATATATAGTTACATAGATGGGGTGTTTCTGAGAAATATTTGTATACTGCAGAATTCACACACTAACCCTGATCCCAGTTTTACAATTAAACAATCCATACATGAATGTACCCGAGCGCCTAGTTTTTCTTCTGGCAAAATGATACCATATTAGAGCATAACAGAACAGAAATGTCCAGGTACTGTAGATAATTTTGCAATATACTGTACCTACTGTATATAGCAAGGGGAGATTAATTTACCTCAGACTCAATAAAGTCTTCAGTCTATGTGTGAAGAATTACTATCACATTAGTTAGACAATTATTATCACATATCACATAAATATATTTCTTACCTATAGTTACTGTAGTCTTAACTAAACAGCAGCAGGAAAGTAAAGCTTTGCAACACTGTACTTTTAAAGAGATATTTTGGTTTTTAAGTGCATAGTATGATATTGTTTCTAAACAAAGAAAGAAATGGAGAAATACAGAAATTATGTATCAATTTGCAACCATTTTGAAAAAAGTAAAGTTGCATTTCTAGATATTGTTCAAGTAAAGTTATTTCTTAATATATCAAGTTTATATTGTAACTGCTTGAATGAACATGTTCCTGTAACATGTATTTTTAATCTAAGGACAGCTTTTAAACATCAATAATAGAGTTTTATTTTAGCATGGCTCATACTGCTTTATTCTTCTGGGCTGTAGTGAAAAAATAGTGAAGTCATGCACCCTGGTTTTATTGTAAGTATAAAACATTTGTAAACATCTCTTTAAAATATTATATAAAGCACCAAAAGAGTATATTTTCTCTCAATCTTCTGTTTACTTATTCAGGGAGTCCAATCTGTAAGTTTGAATTCATTTAAATTTAATGCCACAGACATCTACGAAGTATCCATCATAAGAAGTATTTATAATTCATATACTGCAACCTTTCTCATATACTCATTTTATTTTTGGTTTAATAGGGATCTTAACCTGGCATTTTAGACAAAGCCTACAAAATCCTTCAGCAGCAAATTGGGAAAGATCATTCCCTAAGCTAAACTAAACTGGTATGAAAAATATGAAAAAAAAATGTATGCTACTTTTCCTGCTTACGTTTATTTATTTTTCTTTGATATATATGGAGTATACATTAAAATACTTAATTTAATTTTCTTGCTGGGTTGCGTAATAATTGTTGCTGCCTCACAAATCTGTACGTTTCCAGAACTGTATATGGAGCACCAGCCTATATCTTCAATTAACAATGCTTATAGTATACTAGTAAAAGACAGTCCTAAATAAATAAAGGTTAATAATTCCTCCCCTAAAATAAGGGATTAACAAGGGCTACACAGCCCATTTGTTCTATATTCTCTGATACAGCTTGTTAATAATAATCAACAAATAATAACCATGAAAGAACAAATGTATTATAATAAATAACATAACACATACTGGTTACACAGATATTTACAGGTCTGTAGTAATCAGAATGCTGTTTTCTACAGACAGAAAAAAACTGAATTCAGAGCTGTAGTGCTTTTCTGTGTGTTTTCCCATTACTTTTCTGATGTTTGGAAATAGTTAATAAAACATGTATCTTTGTTATTTTCTAAAATTTAATAGAATGTGGTATCAAGTTTAATGTGCAAATGAAGTTATACTCAATTACAAATATATTGTTTTCCCTTTAATATGTTCCTCCTCATTATTTTAAATTATCTTTGGTTTCCTAGTAACCACCTGTGTCTGAAGAGAAAAAAAAATGGAATACTGTTTTCATAGTGAAATTTTGATTTCAATGAAGACCTATAATCTTGCTGTTGTAGCAGGTATGATTTGAACAATATGAAAAATAATAGCAGCCTTGTGTTTGAAAAATGTTAAAAATTAAAATGTTTTGAAGGATCATTAAAAAGTACATAAGACACAAATGTCCTTGTGTCTACATCAGAAATATGTGTCCAGAACCCCCGGCCAAAAGGTCTGAGGCTACGTAGGCTTCCAGTCTTCCAATGTTACAACAAGAATTATCCAGTTGGGGGAGTTCTAGTTCTTAGGATAAGGAAAACAAAAACATACATTAAACCATAAATCAACTAGGAAACGAGGTTTCCATCTGGAATATAACTACACCAAGACAACTGATATTGCTTAAAAAGTTTTAAATATACATAAAGTATATTTAGAACTGTATATAGCCTTCCTAAGAGTGAACAAGGTCTAAAGTAATTAAGACTGTTTTTTTTTTCCAGGGGGTGTAAGGTGCTGGATGAAAGTTGATTCTCCAGAACATGTTGGGAAGAGCGGTGGAACTGTGGCTAAGGATTTGCTCCTGTGGCTGGAAGATTGGTGGTTCAAAATGGACCAGTTGCTGGTCCACGGCTGGCAGAGGAATCCTACTCCGTTGGGCCCCTGAGCAAGGCCCTTAACCCCGGCTGCTTCAGGGATGCCGTATAAATGGCTGACACTGCATCTGACCCCAAGTTTCTCTCTCCCCGTCTGTGTGCCTGCGTGTCTCATGGAGAGCAAGCTGGGGTATTCGAAAAGACAAATTTCTAATGCAAGAAATTGTACTGTATATGGCTAATAAAGTGATCTTATCTTTATTTTACATACATATTTTGCCTTCATAAAACACGCTCTATAAGCAAACAAAATATCATAAATTGTTTTTTGCATCATTTTCTTATCTCTACTCTTCACTTTTGTATGATGTGAAAAACCTAAAACCAACTTAATGTATAAAGAATGTATACAAATTTATAAATGTATAAATTTATAAATAGAAAAAAAGAAAAAAACTCACTCCACACTCCACAGATGTAAGTTTTAAGATTACATTTTCCATATAAACATACACTGTAGAATGTTTTCTTAAAGCCAAAACCATTATTACACATTCACTGGAACATTTTATATCTTTCTATTTCATATTTTTATTGAGAGGTTTCTGTATATATATATTTAATGAATGTTATTAAATAATTAATTATCTGCATATTTTCTTAAATACTTTGTATGTCATTTCAGCAGTAAAAACAATTCAATTAAAAACATCTCCATAGATTTACAAACTAAAAACATATAAAAAAATGTGTTGTGGCAAAATTCCTGTGGCAATAATTCCTTAAGAGTAATAATAATAATAAGATTTTTAAATATATAATTACTATACTAAAAATAAATACAATTCCAAACATAACTGAACTATTTGAAAAAAAAAGCAGTTAACATAGGGGAATACAGATCCGACCATTGAAAATGAGCTGTGTTAAAACACGGTGGACATACCGCATGAAACAACATTTTTTGAAATGCGATAATGGTATCCGGAAGCACCTTGTAAAATCTCCAGGTGGAGCTAATAAAGCTTAATGTCTCATGTATAGCATTTGAGCTGTTGCCAGAAAACACCCAGTTTCGAATCCCAGTCACTGCTGAGGGACAATCTTTTTTCCAATTAAGAATTTAGGTTGTATACTGTTTAAACTTTTAAAAATTTTTAAATGTATTATAGCATGTTAAACATTAACTTTAAAAAGTCTGTATATTTTGTAACAGCAAGATTGCTCAGTTGGACAAAAGTACGCAGCCTTCCACCTTCATCATAAATAATTTAATTATGCATAAATATTTAATGCATCAAAGTCTTTAAATTGGTAACTTACAGTTGATTCTGGTTTTAACATGCTTCTACTAACATTAATAAGCTTATATTCTGTACTTCATAAAAGGTTTTATCCTTTTCTAAGAATACGTAGTGAGAACACCACTTGCTGTTATTGTAAAAAGATAAATGGTGTAGTGATTTAAAATCACTTGATAGTTTTATTAATATGGAATCGTGTAACTAAGCAGCTAAAATATCACTATCAAAGTGGATGTTTTAGAAACATTTTGACATTTGTTACTTAAAAAAAAAACTTCTATTGTCCTTGTAGTGGTAATGAGCACTGTAAAGTAGCAAGCTAGACGCAAAAGGTTCAAAGCGCGATCAGGGCATTACTTCAGTTTGTTTCTCATATAGCCAAATGCATAAAAATAGTCCACTATTATACAGATGCAGCCATTCAAAGTGCGCGTTACACACACGTACCGGAGGTAATTGGCTACGGCGTCGCGCATTGTGACGCACGATGACGCACGGTACGTGATTGGTTGACCGACAGGGGCACTCGTGGTCCGTTGGTCTGTCGTAGAAAGATTTACAGTAAACGTCTTTACTGTGCCCGTTTTAGTATTGAATATTTATATGGAATTTTACCACTGAAGGGAAATCTTACCAGAGCTTGAAATATCACAAGGATCCTCTAGGGCACAGCAAAGACTGTATTAAAAGAATCGCGTATCTAAAGAAGTTAATAAGATATAATTATATTTGTGTACTGCGACAGGGCTGTGTAGGGCTGTTTCACCTCTCTCTTCATGTGACTCTATTCAAAAGCCATTTAGCAAAGAGGGGATGAGAAGAGGGACAAACTAGTATACAGTACAGAACTTAATTAAATAAATTTCGTAGTTGGCAATTATGAAACGGTCTGTTAAAAGCAAGGGAGTTTTTATGTCCGTTGCAGTTTTTTTTAAACTGAACTTGTTTGAATTGACTGAGCTCCGTGCTGTACCACACAATGTCTGTTTTTTTTTGTGCTGTCCTTTGACAAAACAAGGCTCACCAGATAATGTGAATCGAAACCAGTTTTTCTAGCTTTTAAAGTCGTGCGATTTGTAAGCAGGAACACATCATTATATCTTACATATGAAAAATACATAATATAGCTCCCAAACAAACACAAACGTGTTTTTAATAAGATGCTTTTATTCGTTCATAATCCGACGATCTCAGGAAGACTAATGGGGGTCTGGCTTTTTTTCTGAAAAAACATAAATCTGGTCTTGTCCAGATTGACTGTCAGCGCTCAGGTCTGACAGTGCTGCTCCAGCATCGCCAGGTTCAGCGGCAGCCTCTGTTCTGTGGGCGACAGCAGGACCAGGTCGTCTGCAAAGAGCAGGAACTCGATTTCTGTAATTAATGCAGATCAGTAAATCAAGGGACAAAACAGTTATTGCGCCCGGCTCCTCAATGGGCTTTGACGTGCTAATGCGTTGGTTTAACAGTCCAGGTGTGGCAATGTTTTTTATCATTGTTATAGAGAAACATGATCAGATTTTACCCTGTTCAGAAAAAAAGATCTAAAGTACTGTACTGTATATTAGTTTGTCACTCTTCTCATCCCCTCTTTGCTAAATGGCTTTTGAATAGAGTCACATGAAGACAGAGGTGAAACAGCCCTACACAGCCCTGTCGCAGTACACGAATATAATTATATCTTTAGATACGCGATTCTTTTAATACAGTCTTTGCTGTGCTCTAGAGGATCCTTGTGATATTTCGAGCTCTGGTTGAATGATAAGTGTCGCAGTTTAAATAATTTTCATAGTTAGAAATTATGGAACGCTCTGTTAAAAGCAAGGGAGTTTTTATGTCCGTTGCAGTTTTTTTGCAACATGAATATAATTATATCGTTATTAATTTCTTTAGATACGCGATTCCATATTATATTCCCTTTTAATCAAATTCTAAAAGTATGCTTGTTGACTCCGGTTAGTTAAAGACTTCGATGCTTAAAATGTTTAGGGAGAAATGGAATACTGGTGTGTATTTTTTTCTTTAAAGTACCGAGACCAGCCATATACTGTATGTTTAAGTTCCAAATTAATATCGTTTATGGCCTTCACACGCGTTGCAGTATGCTCCTATTCTTTTTATGCTCAGGCACTAAGATTTCCCTTCAGTGGTAAAATTCCATATAAATATTCAATACTTAAACGGGCACAGTTAAGACATAAAATATACATATACATACTGTATACAGTACAGTTTGCATACGGTAATATGTTTATGTTCCTAAATCAATCTCTTTTATGAGCATGTGAAAGGCATGGTGAATCGATTCTCAAAAATTACTGTACTTTGCATGATTGGAAACAAATGCGTGATTGCGAAATGCTGTGGTGTTACTTTCACAAAGACGGTCAATGAAAAAAATAATGTGGACCAGGGCAATACTTTGAGTTTACACTTACAGCTTGTCCAAGGTCATTCATTATTGATACTATTAGTAATATCTTCGTTAAAGACTGATGGCCACAGCTCAAACATGAGAGGTTGAGCTTAATTAGCTCCACCTTGCGGAAATCAGCCAGTAATCAGCCAACAATTTGGAATTTAAAACAAAAAGTTTAAACTGTGCTGTATAGTACACTGTCTCGAATTGAACCCGGTCCATCAGCGTCATTCAACAGGGAATGCTGAACAGCTGGATGAATTATTATACATGATGGTTTTGTATTTAAGGATTTCTTCATGGAAATCTTTAAATTAAACGAGGGAGGGATGAAGGATTATTTTTTTACAATTGCCAGTAATCGAGGAACAGCTTATCAACACGATAGGCAAACATTTTCTTTTTTAAAAAAAAATCAAAAATAAGATACAATGACGTGTTCCTGCCCAACTTAAACATTGCATGACTTTAAAACCTGTAAAGAACTGGTTTAGATAGTTAAAACCCATATTTATGTGTGACAAATGGGTAATTTTCCTGCCTTGTGATCAGCTTTGAATCTTTGTGTACGCTGTAAGAGTTTTAATTTTTAAATAAACATTTTAAATACTTGAACTTTGAACTTGAAGTTGTACTGATTTAATACCTCTTAATAGTAATATTAATATGGATTTATGTAACTAAGCAGCTAAAATATCACAAGGGGATATCTTTTTTTTAAATGTAATTGGCCTTACAGTGGTAATAGGCAATGGACTGTCATGTAGTGTGCTGCACCCAGGAGGTTCAAAGCCCATCAGAGAATTACTTTGTTTCTTACATAGTATAGAACATACAGTACATATAATACATATAGTATATTACATATATAAAAATAGTCTACTATTATATCTTGTTGTTGGTTACAGTGTGAGTGTGTATCTGGATGAATTATTATAAGTGATGGTTTCGTGATTTAGGATTTCTTCACGGAATTCTTTAAGTTAAAGGTGGGAAAAGGGTTAGATTTACATGTTGTGTATCACTTCTTCTGCAACTGGCTTGTACCATGTGTATGCCTGCCGTTCGTTACAATATTAATAAATGACCATGGACTAGCTTTAAACTGAAATGTTAGAGAAGAGTCTTGTCTATTCAGATTGGAATTTAACCTTTATAGCGATCTTTTTGACTATATTTTTTACATAGCCAGATGAGTAAACACAGATTGGATTAATAACTGGAATAAGAAATATATTGTACACATACTTTGAAACCATACAGCTTTGGAACAGCAGGTGGCGAGACCTGGCTGGGAAGGGGGGTGGTATTTTGAATTTCCTCCGTGAACCATATTTGCTACAATACTTTAACGAGTCCCTGAGGCATATTGTTTAAATTTCGGAATTATAAAAAATAAACCTTTGTTGAGTTTGCAGGAGAGACAAAGGGTACCTTTTGGGAAGATGTTTAATGCTTGCAAAGTAGCTGATTTTGATCAAACAGGCAATTTTGCTTGAAGAATTTAAAATCTGTCTATACTGTAGCTTTATTTAATTGAGCAGAAAGTCACTTTGCTCTTACAAACGGCTCTGTTAAGCAAAGTTTGTGTTAACACAGCACACCCTTTTTAATGAGTTTTAATCAACTTTAGCTGTCCAGGGGGGCTGGGCTGTGATGGAGAGTGATATAAATGACCGCTGGCACTTTTCCTTCCCCCCTGGAGGGAGGTGATAATGCAGAAAATGTTTTTTTTGTTTTGTTTTTTTTTACTGGGAATGTGAACATTGAGTGAGCACCAGGGCGCACAGTGAGATTAACACAGTGATATTACTGAAATGGATAGTTTTAGTAAATATATTGACAAATATCTGAATTTTTGCTTTCATGAGGCAAGATAAAATTGTATCTAGCTCTTAATCAGCTACGTGACCTTGCCCCCGTGAAATCTGTTGGAAAGAGTTTTAGTGGGCAGCGTTACTCACAGTTGAGTATAGAGTGTTAGTTTTAATACACTGTACAGTAAAACAGAATAAAGCAAGTATGCTTTTTTTTCTTGCAAGTACATTTCGTATTCAGTTTGATTTTGCGTGTTAGCTGGTGGGCAAATGTTCGCGGTGAAAATTCTTCCACAAGGAGCGGACCTTTAAAGCCAAGAAGACGGCACCAAACGTTTTTGGCTCTGTGTGTCATTCAAGCCATTTCTATTTGGTATTTTAGTCATAGAGGTGGGAAGATGCTTCCTCCCTCGCCCTTCCCTCTGCCTGCCTGACCTGTTCCCATTTTGTTCCCATTCTGTGTCCGAATCGCAGCGGGTGAAAGACATTTGGGAGAGACAGAAAAAAGTGAACTCTGGTTTCATTTTAAATTATATTTTACCTTCATTTTTTATTTTATAAGTTTGTATTTAACTTACTTTTTGATAGTCAGATTTAACATATGTTTGAAGACAGTCTTGAACACAGCAAATTTATGTTTTTACAAAATACAGATGCAGCCATTCAAACCAAGCGGGCGATACGGCATTATTTTGCAGTGCGCTTCTCACGGTGTAACGCAAGTTACCGTATATTACCGCAAGGTGGAGCTAATAAAGCTCAACCTCTCATGTTTGAGCTGTCGCCATCAAAGTCTTTACCAAAGATATTACTAATAGTACTTATAATTAAAGACTTTGGACAAGCTGTAAACTCAAAGTATTGCCCTGGTCCACATTCTTTTTTTCATTGACCGTCTTTGTAAAAGTAACACCACAGCATTTCGTTGATCCAATCACACATTTGTTTCCAATCATGCAAAGTACAGTAATTTTTGAGAATCTCTGATTCACCATGCCTTTCACATGCTCATAAAAGATATTGATTTAGGAACATAAACATATTACTGTATGCAAACTGTACTGTATACAGTATTGTAGCAAAGAGGCTTATTAATAAGACAGAATTAAGTGTTGCGGTGCTTTCCCAAATGAGGCCTCATCTCTCTGCTCATTCATGCAGGCTGATTTAAAGATGTTTTCTTTTGATAAGGGACAGCTCCCAAAGGGGGATGCACTTAGCTAAGCCTAGCTATCATGATCAATGGTCATCCATTGGCGCCTTTCTGTCTAGGGAGTGCCAGATGGACATCTGGACTGCATTCCTAAGTGTCAGGAGTAAGTGATTCATATCTCACCTTGATCAACCAATCAGGGACTGGTAGGGCCGAGTAACCCATGCGGGACTCTGATGCCCATGGAACTTTCAGCCAATGAACGAGCTGAAGTTCCTCCAGGTAAAAACAGGCAACACAGAGAGCCTGAGAGAATTCTGGAGACTTCTGTGGACTTTTCTAAAGGGAATTCAAAGGAGAATTCCAGGGCAGAACGGCCCAGAAGCAGAAGGCTCCCAAGGGCAGGACATTCTCGCAGCGCGCCTCTTGACCATCCTGAGACAACCACGGAACGGCCAGTGTGTCCGAATGCCAGAACTTTCCTCTGTTCTAAGAGTCTAGAGCGGAGGTTGCCAGAGAGTAACTTGAGGATCCACCCGAGGTTAGCACCAGCAGCAGGCCTTGTGAACAGGTCGGAACTGCTGACAGCTGAATCACTATTAAGAACTAGCACTTCACCAGGAACGAACCGGTCCTCTTCCTGACTTGCTGGGACCCACAGTCATCTTTTCTCCTGTGCGCAAACTTTGCTAGTTAAAGCCAACACTAGCTAGCCGGTCAGTGAGTGTCAGCAGCGGACCATCGCAAGCCGCACAGCACAGCCTGGCACGGAGCCAGAGAGCCTTCAGGAGATCTGAAACCCCAGAGATTGGATGAGTATTCAACTTCACTGCATTACTGCTCGAGAATTCAATTGTTATCCCAACCAGTTGATATCAATTTAATTCCTAAGAGTTATTTACTTGTTTTGAGTATCTAATGTAGAAGTTATAACCAAGTTCATTTACGAAACGGTCTAAATGAATGATATACTGAACGTATGTCCTCTTGATATATGTAACTCTTCGTAACTGATTGAATATATATATCTTTTGTATTCTGATAACCCTCTCGATAATATCTGTTAGGTTTAAGGCATATTCTATGTATTAATAAATGTATCCTCGTGTATTGGTACCTGTGTGTGTGCGTTGTTTGAGTTATATCGCATGGTTGGATTCTAAGGCCATCAAAAGAATCATTTTGTGATTTACTGCTACAATTAATAATTGTCCCAGTAAATGCCCAAACCCTACAGAACTGGTGCCTTCTGAGAGAGCACACTACATTTTTTATTGGCGTCCCTGGGTTGGCTATGGTAAGACTGAAATGAGTCAACCAAGCGGAATAATTCAATATAAAATGCCACGGGTTTCATACACGACAATACAGTGTGCTGAAAAAAGTTCCCCTTGCTCTTTAAGCAGTGCTTGATTGTTTTGTGATCTTTTGCGATCTACCGGGTTGATTTCGTACTTAAATTTCGTACTTAAAAGTAATACTCTTTAAGTTTAACGATGGTTGCTAAAAGGTCTGAATTCGAGTCGCTATTAAGCACTCTCTCTAGCAGCGACAATTCTGACCACAATCTCCGCCATATCTCCGTCAGCGGAGAAGCTAGGAGAATAAACCTCCATTCTCTGAGAGAGCTAGCGAAGGACATAGAGAGATTTGACCCCGCAGTGTCAGAGAATAATATCGAGAGGTATATTCAAGACCTCAGGTATACCCTGCAATACCTGCCAAACGCCACAGAACAGGAGAAAGTGTTTCTGGTCAGGAAAACTACCAGCAGAGCTGTACATGAGTGGATGGCTAGGCAGATGAAAGAAGTCTGTAATGATTTTGAGGAGCTGTGTCAAGCACTTATCGAGGAATTAGTGCGTTTATTGACCCGACTGCCACGATAGCCGCCGCCCTTTACATTAAGCACGAGAGAACAGAGTCCCCTCGCGAATATTACGAGAGACTTAGACAAACTTATTTTGCAGGGCAAAATGATGAGTGTTGCGAAGAGAACACACATTTCAAGGGTTTATTCATTGCAAATCTCCACCCATCAGTCAGAAAGATGATCTTAATGCATACAGATGCACAGACCATGAAAATGACTGATATTAAGAGATTCGTGCAGTAAGCCTGGGAGTATGACGTCCAAAGTGCTCTGAGCAAAAAGCTGCTAAAGCGACTGTGTTCGCCGTCAGAGCCAGCAGGGTTAACTCCCTCCTGCTCAAAGGAGCACAGGCTCCTGAGCTGGCTAAGCCCCGTTCCAAAGCAGGCATGCAGGACCGCACCCAGCGTCCTAAGTGCCATGAGAACACCGGGGGAGGGAAAGGGCTAGATAAAGCTGAAATAAAGGATTCAGTAGCCGCCCGCCTGGCTAGGCTTGAACAAGCTTTATTAGGACAGGGACAACCGCTCCCCAAGGCTGCCGGAAGCGTGAATGAGCTGATACTCCCCACTGGAGGAGGCGGAGACCCGCCCCCTCTCCCTCCCTCAGTCTATCTGATTGAGCGGAAGGGTTCCTGCCTGGATGAGGTCAGCCACTCCCAAGCGAGTGCTGACTCCACCCCTGAAGTCACAGAGCAGGCAGTAAAACACAGAGGAAAAGCAAGAAGCTTTTACCTCAAGGCTGCCAAGGGAGATGTCTTACCCAGTGAGACACTGATTGACACTGAGGTTGAAAGGTGTTTGATGTCACACGGCAAGCTCACACGGGTTGAAAAAGAAAAGGGCATGCGACTCAGAGAGGAACCTTTGGTGGATCACCAGAAAGGCAAGGTGTGGAAACAGGTCAAGGCCCCTAAGCCTTCTGTACAGAAGGAAAGGGGGGCCAAGAGGCAGACTGTGCTCACACAGTGCCCACCGAACACAGAAGCCTATGTGGAGATTCCTTCTGTTCCCTCTGGACAAGAAATAAAAATATTTTCTTGTTCCCCGGATATACAGGGAAGTCGTGTCCCGGCCAAGGTCCCAACAGCCTCCATGCCACAGGAGCGATGCTCCAAGCAGCCGCCTGATCCACCAGGTAAAGCACACCCCTTTTACATCCCTAAAGAGGAGCTGATCTCCCCACCTGGTTATGAAAAGGAGCTTTCCCTGTGCACCCTGGCACCCAAGAGGGGTCAGGACCACCACCCCGCAGTGGTGGAAGGGATCCAGATGGCAGGAGAGCAGGTTGGTGATGTAGCCCTCACCCTTAGCCCTGAGAGGTCCTCTATTAGTGAGGATCTGCTTGAGCAGCTGTCACGGGGCCACCGCCAGGTGCCCCTGGTGTAACATTCACAGGTTAGACAGGAGGTCGAGCTGGACGCTGAGACTACTGCGCTGTGGACACACCTGATCCCAGATGCCGATTCCCTCTGCTGTGACCCAGGGAACCTGCAGTCAGGTAACATTATTTCTCACAACTACCAGGTAGTGAGTGAGACTGACCTGATTGTTCCTGCCTCAACGGCAGGGTTTCCAACACACCCAGTCCCCAGGAAGGGACAGGGAATGAAAGCCGAGCCGGTTTTCTCACAGCCACCAGGTCAGTCTGTCAGTCTGAGTCTGACCAACAGTGGTTCACCCAGACTGGAGCTGGATGGTCAAGCCACCCACCTGCCAGTGCAGGACATCGCAAAGAGGGGTGTCAGAATCCCCGCCCGCACTGACATGGGCCTGGTGGGTGATAGCGAGTTCGAAGGCAGTGAACTAGCTATCCCAGTGCTGGGGCAGCTCCCTGAACCCCTAGCAAGGGAAGGGGGGAGCGAGCAGGTGTCCTACACCTACCCCCAGCGAACGACTGTAAACATGCCGATAGAGGGATTCCTCAATCAGGAGGTGTGTAGGGTGGACCTGAACAGTGAGAATGGGGTAACAATCCCAGATCACTCAGGTGCTCCAGATGACCACTCAGACGAGGGTCAGGCATGCTCCACCGCTGCACCGCCCCCTGCAGGGTTCCTAGAGCACAGGCATGAAGAAATCGAAAAAGCAGATGCCCTGGAAACGGAGGAGCAGCATCAGCCGCTGTGTCAGATCTCCCCAGATTTCCAGGATGTTGGTGCCCAAGATGCCACATGGCATACTGAGAAAGACACCATGTACATGCTGCGCCAGCTTAGAAAGGCTACAGTCATTCAGAAGGAGATGACTGAGATCAGCCACCCTAAAAGACTTTTGGGAGGACGGATTGCTGCCGCCACTGTTGTGCGTTTGCTATTTCTGGTAGGTTTGTGTGCTACTGGCACTCTCACCCTGACTACCCCAAGAAGGCAGGTGTCAGAAATGCCAGAGGGTAGTGACAGACTGTATCAACAGCAGCAAAAGTTGGAAAGCTTAGGGAAAACCCTACAGGCAACTTCCTATGCAACAGGATTAAACCTTATTCCCCAACCAGTGGACATGATTGTTGGTGTAATACAGTGGGTTTATGCTTGCGTGCAACAGGCCAGAATGTTGACACAAGACCTGTTAAGGGAGTTTAGTGCCACTGTAGCCAGTCTAACCACGGCACAATTCCCAACCCACTTGATTCCACTCTTCTCAGTGGAGGAGTATGTGACATTAACCCCATCGCTCATAGCTCACCCAGAATGCAATCCAAGATTGAATTCAGTTCCAAATCTTGAGATGGGTATGGCTACCAAAGCTATCCATTGGCTGTGTCTAAACGATTCACCAATGAAGGGTGTAAAGCTACTAATGGGCAGAGGGAGGTTAATGGACCCCATGAAGAGCAGGTGGGAAGTAAATGGCTGGTCAGCACACCACATTTAACTGTCACCATGACTTGTGACAGGCATGATAGAGCTACCACAATGCAGCTACCTAACCAAATAGTTTTCCTGCAAGTTCCCGAGGAGGCCACAGTGCTCTTGAACTTAACACTGTACTGTCTAGAACCAGACAACATAAGACCAAACTTGAGGTCATGGATGCCTTCAGGTGCCACACTATTGAATTGGATAGAAATCCAAGAAACAGTATGCCCTGAAGAGGTACAGGTATTTAGTTTGCTTTAATGGAACAAACCTCCAAACCACCCTAGCAGATACCCAACACAGGTGTTGTGGTTTATCGGGGGGCTGGGAACAGGAACTGTTGTTATTGTAACACTACTGCCGGGTAGCTGGATCATGACTAGATGTACTCTGAATGCTGTACTCTCACATCAAGATGTACTCTGGGTAGCATGAATGAGTCAAAGGTAGCATGTCAAAAGAAAGGAAGTGACTTCTCCCCAAATATCTGCCTACAGAGGTATCAAATATTGACAGTGAACTTCCTGATGTGTAATTCCTAGACTGAGATAGTGTCTCCTACCGTGTTTATACATACTCCATATGTCATTCATCCTGTTTGTTCCCAATGCTGGTTCCGATATGAATTCTCGAGGAGTAATGTGGACATTTAAGATTAATGTTCTAATGACAAGGGACATCACTTAACTCTGTTTTGTTTTGAAGGCAACAATGCCTCAGGACCTCGTGACCTTCAAAAAGGGGGGATATGTAGTGGCGAGGCTTATTAATAAGACAGAATTAAGTGTTGCGGTGCTTTCCCAAATGAGGCCTCCTCTCTGTTCATCTCTGTGGTGCAGCCACAGAGAAACTATTCATGCAGGCTGATTTAAAGATGTTTTCTTTTGATAAGGGACAGCTCCCAAAGGGGGATGCACTTAGCTAAGCCTGGCTATCATGATCAATGGTCATCCATTGGCGCCTATCTGTCTAGGGAGTGCCAGATGGACATCTGGACTGCATTCCTAAGTGTCAGGAGTAAGTGACTCATATCTCACCTTGATCAACCAATCAGGGACTGGAAGGGCCGAGTAACCCACGCGGGACTCTGATGCCCATGGAACTTTCAGCCAATGAACGAGCTGAAGTTCCTCCAGGTAAAAACAGGCAACACAGAGAGTCTGAGAGAATTTTGGAGACTTCTGTGGACTTTTCTAAAGGGAATTCAAAGGAGAATTCCATGGCAGGACAGCCCAGGAGCAGAAGGCTCCCAAGGGCAGGACATTCTCGCAGCGCGCCTCCTGACCATCCTGAGACTCAGCCCGGACAACCACAGAATGGCCAGTGTGTCCGAATGCCAGAACTTTCCTCTGTTCTAAGAATCTAGAGCGGAGGTTGCCAGAGAGTAACCAGAGGATCCACCCGAGGTTTGCACCAGCCGTAGGCCTCGTGAACAGGTCGGAACTGTGGACAGCTGAATCACTATTCAGAACTAGCGCTTCACCAGGAACGAACCGGTCCTCTTCCTGACTTGCTGGGACCCACAGTCATCTTTTCTCCTGTGCGCAAACTTTGCTAGTTAAAGCCAACACTAGCTAGCCGGTCAGTGAGCGTCAGCAGCGCACCGTCGCAAGCCGCACAGCACAGCCTGGCACGGAGCCAGAGAGCCTTCAGGAGATCTGAAACCCCAGAGATTGGATGAGTATTCAACTTCACTGCATTACTGCTCGAGAATTAAATTGTTATCCCAACCAGTTGATATCAATTTAATTCCTAAGAGTTATGTACTTGTTTTGAGTATCTAATGTAGAAGTTATAACCAAGTTCATTTACGAAACGGTCTAAATGAATGATATACTGAACGTATGTCCTCTTGATATATGTAACTCTTCGTAACTGACTGAATATATTCCTTTTGTATTCTGATAACCCCCTCGATAAGATCTGTTAGGTTTACATGCATATTCTGTGTATTAATAAATGTATCCTCGTGTATTAGTACTTGTGTGTGTGCGTTGTTTGAGTTATATCGCATGGTTGGATTCTAAGGTCATCAAAAGAATCATTTTGTGATTTACTGCTACAATTAATAATTGTCCTAGTAAATGCCCAAACCCTATAGAACTGGTGCCTTCAGAGAGCACACACTACAGTATATATATATGTATGTATGTATATTTAATGTCTTTACTGTGCCCGTTTAAGTATTGAATATGTATATGGAATTTTACCACTGAAGGGAAATCTTAGTAGCTGAGCATAAAAAGAAAAGGAGCATAACGCATGTGAAGACCATAAACTATATTAATTTTGGAACATAAACATACAGTATTACAGTATGTAAACTGTATATGTCTGGTCTCGGTACTTTAAAGAAAAAATACACACCAGTATTCTATTTCTCCCTAAACATTTTAAGCATCAAAGTTTTTAACTAACATGTGAAATAACGTGTATAAAAAGAGGTAGTTTTAAGCTTTTCTGCTAATACGCTCAATACCGGAGCAAACAAGCATACTTTTTGAATTTGATTAATAGGGAACTATATATATATATGGAATATATATATATATCTAAGGAAATGAATAACAATATAATTATATTCATGTACCACAACACAATAGTACACGCTGTACAATGTCTCTTGACATAGTATGTGTAGGGCTGTTTCACCACTCCTCATGTGACCTTGCGAGTAGTGCTGTGGTCTAAGTGCCGGACTTGGAAGTGAGAGGTTGGCTGTCCAAATCCAGCCAGTGCCATGACTTTTCTTTTAACAAACATTTCTTTGATAAAAACATTTCTCCCTAAACAAAATTCTCTTTGTTATATTTGAGGAAAAAATTAATTTATTCAGTTGGAATCAGCAAGCTTATTCCAACAAACCAAGCTCTCATAATGAGAATAAACAGCCATCAGAGGATAGTAAATTAAATGCATGTATTATATAAAAAACTTATGTAATCTATCTACTTCCTTTTCTTGTTACAATGGAATATTTCCACCCTTTAGTAACGGATAAGAGCTGTTACAATTGATGTTAAAAGCCACACCTTCATACATATTGTGAGCAGAATATCTTTCCCTGAACTGATAATAGTGTTGATTGATGTGGTATTGATGGATATCTATAAATATTGAGAACAACTGACCATGCTTGGTGACCAACTTTCACCAAGCAAAGCGAAATATACTGTAGTATAAACTGAGTTTCTTTCCGTTTAGGATAGCAACCAGAGTTCCTTATCATAAAATGGGATTTCTAACCATTACCAATTCTGAATACTGTACGTTTTTACTAGAACCTATTAGTCCTACTTTACCAATATAGAAAATAACGTGTATAAAAATTGGTAGTTTTAAGCTTTTCTGCGAATACGCTCGATACTGGCAAACAAGCATACATGTAGAATACATTTAGAATTTGATTAATAGGGAATATAATATGGAATCGTGTATCTAAAGAAATGAATAACGATATTATTCTATTCATATACTGCAGCACAAACAGTAGTACAGATGTAGTGGCAGTACAGTAGCAGTTTGAAATTATTCGTTCTTATTCATAAATCACTTAGCTTTGAACATGTTGTGATATTTAGAAATATAAAAAATCTCAATAGAGTGTCCGTAATTTTTGCTATTTTAGCTTTTCAAAGAAATGTTTATTTGTTAAAAGAAGACTCATGGCGACAGCTAGGTTTGAACCGCTGACCTCCAGCATACAAGGCATACGCCTAAGCCATTATACCAACGCACTCCTTAGCAACTAAAGCTGTAGCTGAAAAGGGCAGGCAATCACGTAATCAAGCGTGAATGAATCAAATTGATGCCCGTTTACATAGAAAGGGTACTACTGTGACAATTTGAGCTATATGAATATAATTATATTGTTATTAATTTCTTTAGATACGCGATTCCATATTATATTCCCTATTAATCAAATTCTAAAAAGTATACGTTTTTTACTGCAATAATGAGCGCAAATATTCATAGGAAATGTTAAAACATTAATACTTTTTTAAGAAGTATATAAACTTATTATACTCAGAAGGAGCACAGAAAAACATTTCCAAAATAACCATAGTACAGATGCAGCCATTCAAAGTGCGCGGTAAAGACACCGCAGTACAGATACCGCAGGTAAGATGACACGCGATACCGCGGTGCGTGATTGGTTGACCGACAGGGGCACTCGTGGTCCGTTGGTCTGTCGTAGAAAGACTTACTGTACTGTAAACGTCTTTACTGTGCCCGTTGTAGATATTGAATTTTACCACTGAAGGGAAATCTTAGTAGCTGAGCATAAAAAGAATAGGAGCATACTGTAACGCGTGTGAAGGCCATAAACGATATTAATTTTGGAACGTAAACATACAGTATATGGCTGGTCTTGGTACTTTAAAGAAAAAAATACGCACCAGTATTCCATTTCTCCCTAAACATTGTAAGCTTCGAAGTCTTTAACTAACGTGATACCGGAGTCAACAAGCATACTTTTAGAATTTGATTAAAAGGGAATATAATATGGAATCGCGTATCTCAATAATTTAATAACGGTATGATTATATCCGTGTACTGCGGCAGAGCTATGTAGGGCTGTTTCGCCTGCCTGATCATGTGAGCTCCCTTGTAGCCTACTGGTCTAGGTGCGTGACCACCAGCTGGTAGGTTGGGTGTTCGAATCCAGCTGGTTCTGGACTTCTCATTTTTATTTATTTATTTTTTAATCGCGTAACATAAACATATTACCGTATGCAAACTGTACTGTATACAGTATGTATATGTATATTTAATGTCTTAACTGTGCCCGTTTAATTGAATTTAAAAAACATATTTAACACGAACATTAAGCTGCTTACATCTTCCGCCTGAGAACAGTCACCCGTTGCTACCCAACGCAGAATGGTGATTGGCTGACACTATCTGACACCCCTCTGATTGGAGAAAAAAGACGTGCTGGTGTGCTATACCAGGAAGAGGATTCTTTCCATTCAAAACGTGTATTTTAAAAGTTTAAGAAGTAAAAACCTTACAGCGTACACAGATTTCTAAACTGATCAGGATCGTTATCTTTGTCTCATGCATAATAATGTTCACCGCTCTGTCCAGCAAATTAATAATAAACTTTATTTTATATAGCTTTTTAAACGAATAAGTAATTAGATTGCTCATAAACCTAATCACTTGCTTTTTCTTTTTATTTAGGCTCAGATTTCAACTATAGATCGTATTATTAATAACCATAATAACAACCAACCAACAAAAACAACCATATAAACATAATACCAACCAAAAACATAGATAACAACCACAATACAAAATCAAATAATCAAACCATTTTACACTCGCAAAGTCATCCAATTATCATAATCCCGCCCCTTATGCAAAACCAAACCTTCCTCCCATCCCAGTTTATCCTGTTTATCATAAACAAAATCCACCTCAATTTTCAACATAAAGCATTACACAAAATCAATACCTCAACACTCCATACTCAACAACGATAATTCACAAACAGCCAGAACATGTAACTACACATTCCCAAACATACCTACTTTCCATAGCCCCGCCCCTTATGCAAAACCAACATCCCTCCCCTGTTCTCTCTCTCCCCTGGCGGTTGTAATTGTTTTTATTTTCAAATAAATTTTAGCAAAGTCATGTATTTTAAAAATCTTAAGATTTTTCTATTTATGTCTTTATTTAGTGGTTTCATTAGTGACAAAGGCTAAACTTTCTTGGAAAAATGTCTTTTATGTAAACCATGTTTGCTATTAATTCATTCAGGGCTAAAATATGTTCATTGTCTTCTAATGAAAGAAGGGTTCCTTTCGCCGTAGTCGAGAGCCTAGCCTTTAACTAGTAAGTACTGTATTTACTGGGTTTTTGAGGGGGGGGGGGGTGTCTTTCGCTGGAAATCTCGCCTCCTACTTTGAAAATACCCGTGAAACCGGTTCAATTCGTCACAGCCAGCACTCCTGCAGAGAGTTGGGTTGTACTTGCAGTGTATACAGTACACGCGTTATGCTCTTCGTTAATGTCTGTGAAGTTTTATTTAATCTCTGAGCCATACTGATTCTTCTGGAAGCACACCAGTATTCCACTTTCTCCCTAAACATTTTTAGGATCAGAGTCTTACATGTGGTTATTTCGAAAACGTTTGTACGTGCTCCTTCTTACCATGTTACTGTTTACCGTTACTGACCATATTAAGTTTAAGTGCCTGTGGGCACTTTTACTGTCCGTGGGGGGTGGACCGTCTTTCATTAGAAGGTTAGTCTGTTCTACTTTGAGAATGTAGGGGGGGGGGTGGGAAGTGCCCGCGGTCATTTAATTAGTATTAAAATCTTAGTTATCTTTCTAGTTCACAGGTTTGCATGC